>NW_017728895.1:76616-103641 GCF_001723895.1 Crocodylus porosus | reverse complement strand
AGGAGAGGCGACAGGACCTGAACCTGTTCAGCCTCCACAAGAGAAGGCTGAGGGGGGATCTAGTGGCCTGTTACAAACTAATCAGGGGGGACCAGCAGGCATTGGGGGAGTCCCTGTTGCCCCAAGCACCGCCAGGAGTGACCAGGAATAGCGGTCACAAGCTGGGGGAGGGTAGATTTAGGCTGGATATCAGGAGGCGTGACTTCACGGTCAGGGTGGCTAAGATTTGGAACCAACTTCCAAGTGAAGTGGTGCTGGCTCCTACCCTGGGGGTGTTTAAGAGGAGGCTGGATGTACACCTTGCTGGGGTCATTTGACCCCAGTACTCTTTTCAGCCATGGAGGGGGGTCGGACTCGATGATCTGCTCAGGTCCCTTCTGACCCAACCAACTATGAAACTGTGAAACCTCCTGCAGCCTCCCTCCAAATTAAGTTTAACATCAAAGGCAGCAGCAGGTGAGACCAGGAGGGGACAGGGCTCCCCAAGCGTACAGCCAGGGCAGGAGCTGTGTGGCTACCAGGGGAGCCACGGCAGCCCCCGAGCACGAAGCTGCTGCAGAGGACACCAGGGGAAGGAGCTGCCCTCCCTGCCCCTGGCATTGGCAGCATCCATACCCTCCAGCCACAGCCTGTGGGGAGGCAAAGCAGAGGTGGCTGGACTCAGTCAAGCAGGCACTGGTAGGGGAAGAGGCTGCGGCATGCCCCGAAATGCGTGCCACATATGCAGATGGCTGCATTCCCATGTGAGCTGGACACACAGCCCTGTCTGTCTGCCCTTGCTTCCCCCACCCAGCTCCCTACCTGAGCAGTGCCCAGGGAGAATACGTCCAAGCAGAAAAAGTGCTCCCAGCGCCAGGTGCTGCTCGGAGCTAGACCAACACATATGGAGCCGGACTACGGCTCGCAACAGGCGTCTCCGCCAGAACGATTCTGTGGCCAGGCACGCGGCCCCGAGCCCCAAGGGAGGCAGAGGGGGTCGGGCAGGACTGCGAGGGGTGCCACGGACTCACCACCTGGGCCGGCCCTTGCTGAAGTGCCTCCTAAACGGACCCGCAGGCCACTGCACAGTGAAGCACCGACTGCCCAGTCGTGCCTCACGCACTAAATGGAAAGGCTCACATCGCGCAAGCAGTGCTCCAAGTCAGGCACGCTGCAGTCACTTAGGAGGTGCGGCCGCCACGCAGCAGCCTTATGGGGAGCTCCGGTGCTCGCCGAGAGCAGTCGGCAGATCTGCCTGCGCTAAGGCCATGGCTGTCTGCTCCTGCCTGCCTCGTGGGGGGATCGTCTCCTCCCCCCTGAAATACAGCTGCCTCGCAGGTGAAAGGCGAGAGGTAACAGAGATGCTGCTGCACCCTGTTTATGGACAGCGGGTAAAACAATCCTGCATCCGACCAAGACGAGGCACCGGCCGCAGCATAACTAAGGTGGGAGCCCAGGACATGAGCCCAGCGCGGGGCAGGGAAGAGGGGGAACTGGCACGGAGATGGGGTTGGGACTTCAGCCGCTGAGTGCCAGGAGAAGCCCTCTCACCGTCCTAACCCCGCGCCCCAGGAAACGCCACTGCTGCAAGGAGAGGAGTCGGTGCGGCTTGCCGCCGGGGTCAGCCCTCGTCTCCAGCCCCGCACAGCGCCCAGGCTGCAGAGGCGGAGCGTGGAGACGTGCGAACGCCTGCGGCACTTACTGAGCATAGAGCTGCCTGGATCGCACGACGAACTTGAAGATGTACTCCAGGGCTTTGAACGTGAGCATGAGCGGGTCACAGGGCTCCCCTCGGCCAGCTGCATCCACATACTGCGTGAGCACGGAGATGAGCTTCCTGCCAGGTGGAGAAAGAAAGGTGGGAAGAGGGGCTGGAAGGTGTGTGGGGCTCTTAAACCCAGCCCCCCCCCGGGCACAGCCTGGGCTTCAGGGGGCTCTCGATGTCCTGGTGTAAGGGGTGCTGCAGAGCCACCCCCACAGCTCCCCAGTGCCAGACCCCAAAGGGAGGAGCAGCAAACTGAGGCTCCCCGCATGGCCAGCCTAGCACAGCCATGCCTCTGGGTGCAGCGCTGCAGGTCCTGGCCCGCAGCCGCCGGAGAGAGGGCAGCACCGGGACCTGGTGCTTGTGGAGGCTGTTACGCTTGTCCCGGGCATTCACAGATAAACACCCCCAGCCCCGTGCACCGGCATGAGCCAATTCAGCAGAAAACACCTCGTGATTGACACAAGCAGACTCCACATGCGGCCACCCTCGCGGCCATGCGGGCGCTTACTTGTAGGCCAGCGTGGCGCTGAAGTGCTGCCGGATGTAGGCCTCCAGGACGGCGTTGAAGTGGTGGAACTTCCTGTCGGCAATGAGCCCCACGATGAAAACCTGTCGGGGAAACCGAGGCAGGCGTCAGGGGCAATCAGGCCCCAGCACAGCAGTGTTCTGGGGTCTGCACTGGCTCAGGAGGGGCATCCTGCAGATCCAAATCGTCATCCCGCTGCTCCCTGAGATGCTCTCCCCCCGCGCTGCGGTAAGGCCTTAGGGCCAGTGCTGGCTTGGAGGGGGCAGCCCTCCGTACCAAGCAGCGTGGACAGCCCTCAGGTGCAGGGGGGCAGAAGGCGTGCACCCCGAGATGAACAGACCTGGGACGGTCCCGCAGCTGGATGGATCCAGAGGCCCTACCCAGGGTATCTCAAGAGCTGCCCCCCCTTTGAGAAGCTTCTTTTGGACGCTCCCGGTGGCCCCCTGGTTGGATCAGGGATGACCGTGGTGTAGGGAAGCCAAGCTCGGCCTCCCCCCCGGAGCGACAGCAAAGCCGAGGGAGCCCGAGGAGCGCAGGAGTTTGGCCGGGGGGGCATTAGGGGTGGTGGCCCCCACACCAGGGGCTGAGAAGAGGGAATGGGCTCACTTACAAGGGCATCGAAGACGAGCGTGTCATAGATGTCGGTGTCCGCATACTCCATCATGATCGAGAACAAGGCGTCCAGGGTGTCCTGCAGGAACTGGGGGGTGCACGGGGACAGCCAGAGCTTGAGCCCAGCATCTGGCGCCACTGCCTCCCCACAACACCGCCTGCCCCAAAGACTGAGGCACCAGAGCAAACTCCCGCCCATTGTCATGCGCCAAGGGACGGGCACAGTTTCTATCAGATGCTGACACCTACAGCCTTTTCCAATTAAACCTCTCCTGGGAGTCTCGCCTCCCGGTGCTTCCCTGTCCGGTCAGTGTAACGTCTCACCAGCACCGGCCCTCTGAGCCCAGGTATTTCCTAGCCCCTTGCAGTGCTCTGGACATCACCGCAACATCAGTTACAATGACCCAGCCCCAAGTCACCCCAGTCTTTCCCACGGCTCTTCCCTGAGGGTCCCCCGGGTTGCCACTGGCTCTCGGAGCAACAAGGTGGAAGATCTGACGGGAGATCTCCCTCCCGGCCCCGCTCCAGGCGGGAGCCTTCTGCGCATGCGCCTGGCACAGCCCGGGGCTTCATGCTGCTCTGCCCCAGCTCGCTCGGTGCCTGCCTTTCCCCTGGACTAGCCTGGCCTGCTCCCAAGGCATTGCCAGCCGAGTCTCCACTGCCCACTTCTGTCTGGCTAAGAGGGGCAATGCTCAGGTTTGGAGGCTCAGACCCTGGGGACCACAGAGACCGGACTCAGGAAGGAGGTGGTGTCCTGCAGACTCAGGCTGCCGAGGGCCCTCATACCTTGATGACTTCCCCTCCATCCACATTCGTCAGCTTCTGCAGGTTTCCAGCCAGGAGCTCTGGCTTTGACTTCCACTTCAGCAGCCCAAGCAGGTCAACTACATGCAAAGAAACTTGGGCATCAGCTCTGTCACTGTGTCATGCTGGCCTAGGCCAGGACCTAGCCCCTGGACCGCACGTCCAAGCCAGTGCTCCCTGGCTCCTCCACCTGTCACCCCCGTCCAGCTGCCCACGTCCGCTGGCCCCAGCACAGCTGCAGAAAGAGATCTTCTCCTGGGACAGAAACACTTCCCAGTGAGGGAGCAATGCCTGCAGCTCCGGGAGCTCCCGGACGGTCCCACAGCTTCAGCCCCATAGAGCAGACAGCTCGGCACGCTGCTCCTTGGAGGTTTGATGGGGGGAAGACAGCAAGCAATGAACAGAGACGGGTGCACGCCGAACTGATGGAGCACCCTGACCTTGTGCAGCTGCTCGCCGCTCCAGGGAGCTGCAAGCCGTCTCAGCCAGTCCACACCGGGGCAGAAAGCCCCTGGCTGCCTAGCAAGCACGGTGCAATAGCACAAGAGGGTGGACCCCATCCTTGCTCCCCTCCAGTTTCATGCACTCCACAAAAGCCTAGTTTCCCCCTCGACCGTCTCTCTGCTCAGGCCTATGGCACCATACGTGTGCGAGACTCCAGGTGTGACCAGCTTGGCACGGCAGCTAGAAAAGGGACCTGGAGACCCCCCTTACAACTGCACCATGCCATGTCATGGGCAATGCAACACACAGGGACCAGGCTGCTCCCCATCTGCCCAAGCTCCGGCCATAGGGACCATGAGCCCGGAGGCAAACCTTGAGCTGGCCTGGATGGGAGCACGCCCATGCTGCTTTCATGCAGGCGGTGAAACCACCTGCTCTGGTCTGCAGCGCTCACTCTCAGCCCGTCAACCGTGCGGCGCCCTCAGCCACAGTGAGGGTTTCCCAGCAAGGCCACGGCCCCATGGCCTTGACACCCCCACGCTGGTCTGCCCGGCGCTGCGCAGCGTGGGAGGTGGGCTGCCAGCCTTTTTGTACATCAGAAACACACGATGGAGCTGAATAAAGGGTTATTGCTACAGAAGCTCGAGCTGTGCGTCAGGGAGAGAAGGAACTGGATCCGAACAGCTCCCAGCCTCACTTGTGCCATTATCACAGACAAAGAGACGGCAGGCCACGTCCCCCCAACTGCGAGCTGCTGTCACTGCCTGTGAACAGACCCTCGGCAGAGCTGCCATCGGCAGCTTCCCGGGGGCACAGCCTTCAGCTTCACAAGCGGCTTCTCTGCCTGCCAGAGAGGAGCTGCTTGCATGTGGGACGAGCCAGGACCCCTGCAAATGCCCTTCTCCAGTGCAGCCGTGAAGCGGGGACTGCTTCGGGGCAGGACAATGCAGCATTTTAATAACCCACCAAGTTCTTTCAGGGCTGCGGGGAGCTGCTGCAATGTTTGCTTTGGATCACAGGAAGCCAGCAGGTTCAGTGCCACTGCGGCAGGAGTGTGGAGGCACGGTTGTTAGCCACGGCTTCACCGCTGTAACGTACTGAGAAGAATGAGCTGGCAAAGCCCGATGAAATGTCCGTGGGGCTTTCTGCATGGTCTCAGGGACACGTGGGCTGCACAGCCCTCGCTCAGAGCGTTTTGAGACCACAGCTCAATTCAGGCTTTCAGTAAAGGGAACATTTGGCTCTGTATTTGCATATCCGCTGATCCTTCCCCATTAGCTTTAGATGCCCGTGTGGAGCAGTTGGCATAATTGTCAGTGTTATTTCCAGGCCTGTCTGCTGCCTCTTGCCCTGTGCTCTCCCAGTGCATGCTCTACCCTGGCAAGAGCTGCCAGAGATGTCACCATGCCCGCGCTTGTCTACAGCCCCCTCAGCTCCCACCCCAGGCACCGAACCGGCGACCACAATCATCGGGTCAGAGACGATGAGGGTGTGGAGGGAGCTCAGGAGGTCACATCTAGACCAACCCCCTGCTCCAACCAGGACCAGCCCCAACTGCATCATCTCAGCCAAGGCTTTGTCTACCCGGGTCTTCAACACCTTCAAGGATGGAGACGCCACCACCTCTCTGGGGAGCCTGGTCCAGTGCTTCACCACCCTCCTTCGGAGAAAGTTTTTCCTAATATCCAACCTCAATGTCCCTTGCTGCAGCTTGAGCCCATTGCTCCTTGTCCTGTCATCTGCCCCCACTGAGACCAGCCCAGCTCCATCCTCTTTGCAGCCCCCCTGCAGGGAGGTGACAGCTGCTATTCAATCCCCCCCCTCAGTCTTCTCTTCTGCGGACTCAATGAGACCAGTTCCCTCAGCCTCCTCTCACCAGTCACATCCCCCAGCTCCCAAACCATTTTTGTTGCCTGCCACTGGACTCTCTCCAATGTGTCCACATCCCTTCTGTAGTGGGGGCACAGCTGGACACAGGACTCCACATGTGGCTGCCCCAGTGCCGAAGAGGGGAAGAATCACTGCCCTCGATCTGGCAATGCTCCTACCAATGCCCTGGCCACCCACCTTCTGCACTCGCTGCTTTTCAAGGATGGGGGCAGGATGAACGGCTCATACCTTGGTACCTTACCTCCATTCAGGGCCTACGCGCTGCCACTGGATGTGGCCCTGTGTTTAATTCTGAAAAACAACCCCAGGCAACGAGAAGACCCCTCAGCAGAGGAAGTCAAAGCAGTTGGCTGCCATCAGCTCAAGTCAGCCTCGTAAGTGAAAGCCTGCCAGGAGCGCCTCCAAGATTGGTGCTACCTGGAGCCGGACTTGGCTGCTCTAACCGAGTGACTGGCAGGACGGAGACGGTAGCACTTCCCCTTCTTACGGACGTCTGCGGTAAATCCAGGAACGGACTCTGGGGCAACCCAGCCCCGCTGTGCTGGGGCCACAGAAGTGTGTGACTGATCAACGAGCATGGCCTCCGCTGAGCGGGCGCCAGCTGCTCCGTCCCCTGCGCTGGCATCGGTACAACAAGGCCCGGTGTGCGTCCCTGACTCTGGCACTGTTTGCAGAGCCGGCAATTAAGCCAAGCATCTCTTTGCTTGATCTTGGGTCACGTCCCAAAGAGACAACAACTGCAAAAGCCCTTGAGGCTAATTATTCAGCCATTTTCAGAACAGTGCTAGAGTTCGTCTTTCACATCTCCTCGCCCACAGGTTGCAGGGAGATCATCACACGACACCTTTGCCAGACATCTTTTGTGCCAATGTCTGGGCTGAAAGGCCCCCCCATGACATATCCCCAGGAGACACTAGGCCTGCAGTGCTGATACCTTCCAGCTCTTGGACTTTAGGGAGCTAAAGACTTAGCCACTTATTTTCTTTAACTGTAAAGCACCAGCATTTACAAAAAGACACAGTGTGCTGTGCAGCTGCGTGCGCGCCCAGGGGTGCACGGAGAAGGTCCTGTGGATACAACGCAGGGGCCGAGGGACACGGGACCAGACAGCTCGGAATAACGCAATGGTCCTGGCGTGCGCGCGGGCCGGAGCGAGGGGGGCTGCTACGTACCGTTCTGGGTCAGCTTTGTGGAACAGACAAGGGTAGAGATCTGGAAGCTGTCCCGGGAAGACACGCTTATGCCAGCCATGCTGCTGCTCACTCGGAAAGAGGCACCAGACAGAGCCTTTGCCTCGGACACACTTCCGGTAAAAGGCAGGTGCAGGTAGCAGCCGGCTTCCTCCAGCTTCCGGCTGTCACCCTGAAACACGGAGCGTGTCATCAGAAAGAGCGAGACACTAGCTGGGGTTCAACCCACACAGCAGAATACTGGGTGAAGCCACGAGTCTGCTGCTAGACAAATCGGGACTGATGCAGAAATCACAGAATCAGAGAAAACGAGGCCTGGAAGGGAGCTCAGGAGTCAGAGTCCAACCCCCTGTGCTGAGCAGGACCAGTCCCAGCTACGTCATCCTGGACAAGGCTGTCTGCCCAGGTCTTCAACACCTCCAAGGATGGAGACTCTCTGGGGAGCCTGTCCCAGTGCTTCCCCCCCTCCTCATGAGAAAGTTCTTCCTAATATCCAACCTCAGCTTCCCTTGCTGCAGCCTGAGCCCATTGCTCCTTGTCCTGTCACCTGCCCCCACTGAGGGCTATGATATACTTGAGCTTGACCTAGTCCCCTGGGACAGTCTGATAAAGTAATTAGCACCCTATTAAAACCAGTAAAGCCACTGGCTACCTGATCAACTGTTAGCTCTGTAAATGGGGAACACGGTCTTGTGATATACAGGAGGTTGGACTAGATAATCTAATGGTCTTGTCAGGCCTTCATTTCCTGGTACCCGTCCCACCGAGGCATTTCTAGAGACGCGACAGAGATCTGTCCTGGTCCCAAGCTTTTCAATATCTTTGTCAATGATCTTTAAGAAGATGTAAAACCACTGCTGCCGCAGTTTGCAGATGAGATAAAAATGTAAGTGCAAAACAAAGGTGGGGCAGGTCCATTATTCAGGCCAGCCTGTATCACTTGGTGAGATAGGGTCATTTGAACAATCCAGGGAACAGCCTGTTTTAATACAACCAAATGCAAGGTCATACAGCGACATACAAGGACACTTATAAGAAAAGGGCCAGGCCTATAACATGGAGCACAAATGACTACAAATACTGGGGTTTAAGTGAACATGAGTGTAGGAACGTTACATGAGCAATACTGCATGCTGTCTCGCATCCAAGCTTTGACAAAGATGCTGTAAAATTGTAAATCGTTCAGCAAAGAGCTATGCGAATGATTTAAGGTCTGAAAAACTGGTCTTCTAAGGAGAGGCTAAAGCAGCTCAATCTGTTTTGCTTCTCCATGTGAAAAAAGAGAGAAAGACCGATGTCAAGAGGGTATCACAATGGAGCAGAGAGCTCTTCTGCAACAGCTGATGACTACCATATGGCAACGGATAAAGACAAATTGCTGCATGGAAAGCAGAGGAGGTGCCGGCTCTCAGGATCCTGTGGGGCTGCCAAACCAGGCTGGAGAAGCAGGGCCAGACGCAGCGACGGACGAGGATGGAGGAATCCGGCATCGGTAACGAGACTCCCTCCGTTATTAGGGAGCTTTTCAAACCAGGTGCCCAGGCTCCGCTGGGAGGTCAGCCCTTCAGCCTAGCCGACGGGCAGCACGGGCGCATGTGGGGCTGCTGATTGTTTCAGTATCCCTTCCTTGCACCTTTGTCCTGCTGTGCAAAATGAGCAATACTTCCATTGATGCCAGCTGTCCGCTTACTAAATACACCCCTGGCCAGAGCCTCGAGGGGAGGAAGGTAGGTGCCAAATCCAAGCAGCCCTGCAGGGTGGGCATGGTAGAGACAGAGCCCGGCGGTCCTGGTGGGGCTGAGAGAGGGAGACCTGTGTGAGTCCGTCCCGGCAGGGGTAAAGGCACAAAGCCTGGCACCTGAGAGAGGCCAGGAAGCTCTTTCATGCGGCAGGAACAGGAAAGGCATGATCCCGTGGTAAGGAGCTGCAGCTGGAGCCAGACAATTCAGAATAGAAATAAGATGCAAATTCTTAACAGCGCGAGAAAGTATCGAAGCAGTTTCTCCAGGGTCATGGGGGAGTCTCCATCCCGCCGAGGCTTTCGATCAAGACTGCTGGCCTTTCTGCAGGCTCCGCGGTGCAGGTCAGTCACAAGTGCATGCCTGCTGCAGAGGCTACGGGAGGTCTGACTAAGCATAATGCATCCTAATTCACCCATGGAAAACAGTCTGAAAGCTAAACGCTCGGACGGATGGAGGTGCCTAGTAAGCAGAGAGGACAGAGGTGGCTGCCAGCGAGACAGGAGACTGACCAGGCACAGGGCATGCAGAGACCCGGGTAGCTATGCAGCGTAGCTGCACTGACCAAGGGAGAAGAGGCATGGTGACAGCGGGCCCCTATATAAGTATAAGGCTTATAAGTCATATGGCAGCAGCCCCCTCCTTCCCTCACAGAGGGCCACGGGGTGGAAGGGACCCCAGGGTCACCTGGGCCAACCCTCTGCATGAACGTAGGATGCTCCAAAGCCTCCAGCGCAGGAAGTCCCATGACTTCCCTAAGCAGCTCATCAGCTGCCCAACCGTTCTCACAATTAGGACTTTTTAAATGAGATTTATTCGTAACTCTGTTTTGCTGCAGCTTAAACCCAAGGCCTCAGTCTTGCCCTCTCTGGCACAATGGAACAGCTGCCCTCCTCCTTGACAGCAGCCTTTCAGATACTTGAAGCCTGCCATCGCATCTCTCCTTCCTCGGCTTTCCTCCAGGTGAAGCGCACTTCGCTCTCTCAACCTCCCCTCACACCATTACCTTAGGTCCCTTGTACCATCCCTATCAATTGCCGTTAGACCCTCTCCAGTTTCTCCCCACACTGGTTAAAACGTGGTGCCCAGAGCTGGACGTAGGGTGAGCAGTGCTATCACCGACGCGTCCCACCTACAATACTGCTGCGAGCGCAGCCCGGCCCTGCAGCAGTGTCTCATCGTGGGCTCAAGCCGAGCCAGGGATCCAGATCAATCTCAGCGACGCAGGGTGTCCCCGTCGTCTAGGCACTGCTTGATTCTTCTTCTAAAGATCTAGCAGAGTTTCCTCTGTTGGATTTCATTGGCTATAGCCCAGATTTCTAATTTGCTACGATCCTTTTCTATTGTCCTGCCCCCCAAACTACACGCAGACCTTCCCCAGTGTATGGCATGTGCCAGCTTAATCAGGAAACTCTCCATTTTCAGCCTCCAAATAATCAATAAAAATGTGCAAAGAGCGTAATCCTGGCTTGCAGAGCTGTACCTGTGGGAGCTGCTACCCTTGGTGATGCTACCCATGCCGGACAGGCCAGAAAAAAGGCAAGAACTAAACAAACATCTGTGCACTGGTCCTCCCGGCTGGGAGCGGGAGCTGGGCCAACAACGCACCCTCATAGGGAAGTGGAAGTGTATAAATGTAATGAGGCAGCCGTCCTTGCTACCTGGACAAGGGGCAGGGATGGCAGAGCCTTGCTCAGGCCCAAAGTGATGACTGACAGCACGAGAAGGGTTCACGTCCGCAGAGTAGTCCTGCGTGGCTCAGCTTCCACACCCACTGAGATGAGCATTTGTTCTTATTAATTACTATTTGCATGGGGATTGGCGAGAGCCACTTCCAAGTAGTGATCCCTGGTAACCTCTCCGATGGCCAAGAGCTCCCGAATTGACAAAAAACGCCAAAGCGCACCAAGATGGAGATACGGACACTATTTTTTGTCATACAAAAGAAGAAACGATTTGCATTGCACTAGCATCTAGGGTTTCCAGCTGTGGGTCAAGGCCCATTGTGTGAGGCCCTGCACAAACACACAGGAGCTACCCTAGAAACATCCTAAGAAACGAGAAGGGAGTCCCCAGGAAGGACAGAGAGTAGTCAGGAACTTGAGGGCCTTGTTCATGCAGAGTTTGAGGAACAAGAGCAGCTGGGTCTGACTGGGACACGGAGGAGACACGATATGAATCTGCAAATCTGAAAAAGATGAGAGCTGTAGAGAGGGAGATGATTTTGCCTGGTGTGACCTGTGGACATACGTCTGGAAGCAGCAAGAAAACTGTAACGCAGAGTTCAATTCAATTCAGTTCGATACCGAGAGCAAAACAACAGTGAACGGTCTCCAGCTGAAGAGTTGTGTCCCAGGGCAAGGAAGGAGAGATCGATGCACAGAAACCCAGATGGGAGAAGCATGGAAAGCCCCCAGAGCAAGGACCAAGGGCACCCAAGAGGTTTCCCGTGTCTGGCGGTAAGACCAGCCAGGCAGTAGCTCACGTTCCCTGAAGAGCCTCCGCTGGAAAAATGGGACCATTTGGAAATGCTCAACCTTTCTGAAGCAAAACTTTCCACCTCATTCCTCTAAACACTCATTTAAATTTAGACAAAGGACAAAAAAAGGGGGGGCCAAATAACCCCAAGCTGAAACAAAACATTTCAGGTGGAACAAAAATGAAGGTTTTTGGTGGGTTTGGGTTACAAACATGCCTCTCCTCTGCAAATTTCTTTTTCTTTTCCACTTGTTCTGCTCAGCCAGCCCCAGAACCAAGAAGCCCCTTGTCTGCCTGTCCGTTTGCAGTACATGAGACCCCGGGATGGTCTGGAGGTTCAAATTCAGCTCTCAAGTTGTTACGCCTGCTCAAGCACTCACTTTGCAGCTGGCTGTCTCTTTCCATAGCTGCATGGGCATTGTTATGGTGAGATAATTACTTCACACGTGCGGTAGATCTAAATGTATTGTGCGATTCACCGGTGAATTGAGTAATGTGTGTAATGTGTGGCAGGGCCTCAGGATCAGCCATGCAGGATGCTGGAAGGACAGCGCGTGACCCCAGTACCGACAGGGAACGATGTCCTGGCACCCGATCTTACACGTCATACTGCAGTTGGGGCAGAGAAACACTGCCTGGCGGGGCACCAACCCTGCCTTCGGCACCTGGCCTTGCACATCCAAAATTTTGGGAGAGGCTGATTGTGCATCCTTGTGACCTCCCCTGTTTCCAGCCCCTAGATCCGCCTGGGCCCACCAGTACCTTGTACAGGATGAGGTCGTGCTCCCCATCATGCAGGGTCGTGCCGTCGGGTCTCATCAGCTTCACAAAGGCCATGGAGAAAACCTTCTCACTTTTGTCCTTAGCTAGGAGACAAAACCCCAGAGCCAGAGGTCAGTCCTGGGCTCAGCCCACAACGAGCACAGACAGGACTCTGCGCTGCCTTGCCACGGGGGCATCATCCCAGTGCAGGAAGTGGCAGGTTTCACCCCACTCTCATTAACACATGGCAGCTGGTGGCCGGGCCAAGAGGGGTCTCATGTCCACCAGGAGCCTGGGAGATTTGTGCCACGCAGGTCTTTGCAAAGACCAGAGACCAAGGGAAGAACCAACAGAAGGAGCCTGGACAGCTCGTTAGCAGACTGGTGGGTGACCAAACGACTGATGGGGCGCAGGCACGGAGACAGGGTTTCAGACCGACCAGCCGTGTCTCCTCACTGCTCCACATCAGACCACCCACATCCTGACCTTCCTACACACGGATGAGACCCAGGGACTGGTCCCTGCTCTCTGGAGCCCCACAGCCCTTCCTCGTGGGGCAGAACTTCTCATAGCTGGATTTTCTGCTGGTTTCCCCCCATCTCCTTTCTGCCCTGTGTGTCAGGGTGGGGTTTTAGCTTCCCCCAGAGGCACTAGGTGCTGGGGATGGGGCTGGGCTGGGCCAATGCTCCTGCTGGCACCGAGCCCGCAGGGTCCTGGTGGAGGGTCTGGCCCCCGCGCTCAGGCTCAGCCCCGCGCTGCACTGGGGCAGGAAGGGATTGTCCCCCTGCTCAGACTGGTCCACACTGGGGGGTTTCCCCTTCCTCTGCAGCAGGGGCATGGCCTGGGCCTGGGCTCTCTGCAGTGTCCATGAACCCCCGGCAGCAGCAGAGAGGTGGCTGCAGCCCCCCTGTATCCCGGGGGCAGGGGCAATGCCCAGGGATGTCAGGGGTGACTGTGTCGTGCGACTCCAAGGTCAGACGCGGGGTTTGTCTGGGCTGGTTTGGACGGGGCTGATCCTGCTTCAGGCAGGGCTTCAACTGGATGTGCCCCGCAGCTCCCTGCCCACCCCGCAGCTCTGGGACATCTATGATTTCTACGGCCTCTGCCTCCATCATGTGCTACGTCTGTGCAATTCCCATCTCTGTGGCAAGCCCTGGAAACTGCCCTGACCAGAATGATGTGGCAACGCCGTGCCCTGTCCCTACACACTGGTTTTTCAGCTCTGCAGCCTCGCGCAGGAAAGAGGCCTCCACCCTGGCCTGTGTCCTCAGCAGAGCCGGGTAAGAGCAAGGGAGACTTACAGTCACTGGAGGAGCGGTGCCTGAAGGTAAATCTCAGGTGGGTCCTGTGGACATCCTCAATGGGGACGGCAATCTTGGAGAGAAGACGCTGCGTTAGTCGACAGAGAGCAGGTGCGACCAGCCCGGAGGAGGGAGCAGGGCAAGTGGCCTGCCTACAGGAGCGTAAAGGCAGGCAGCGAGCCAGGGAGGAAGCTGCCCAGATGGTGAAATGTGTTGGCCTAGACATGTAAGTGTGCAAGCATGTCTGCCTGCACATGTGCCCATGCGTGTGCAGCTCTGCCCGCGTGTATGTGAATCTGGGCACGCATCTGCATGCGAGTGCTTGTGCATTCATGCTCGTATAGGCACATGTATGCACACATGAACATGAGTGTGTACGCATCTGTACGTCTGTGTACATGTGTGTCTCCCATGACCCAGGGGCTCCCTCCACAAGTCACAGCCAAGCCTCCCTAGACCCCGTGAGCTCGGTTTCTCTCTCACCCCACAGCCACGAGGCCGAAAGGGACTGAAGGCAGCGCTGGGCGCTCGTCCAGGAGTACAAAGCAGACTGATACGGAAAGGCCGGAGATGGACTCTAGCTCAGCCCTTGCTACGGGCTGGTCTGGAGGAGACCAGCAGAGTTCGGCCAGCACTGATCTCTCCCAGGGGACCCAGAAACTCAGCCCGTTTGCAGGGGCCTAGTGCTGTATGGTCCCATCCCTGACACTGCCAGCTCATGGGAAAGCTCATACAGACCTTCACTGTCTCCATCCACCGCTGATGCCGCTGCTGGTAATACACCACAGATCGATACTCGCTCGCCGGCTTGTCCCCCGCACCCTGGTAAATGACGTTCTGGGGGGAGGACAGCGGGGGTGGTTGGTTAATATTGGGCTTTTCGCAGGATGCGTCCCAGTTTTCTGGACTCTGAGATGTGCAGAGACTTTCCCTGTTCGGCACAGACACCAAGGGGCTGCCCTAGCACCACCTCATGATCAGGCTGGGTTCCCCACTGCACAGTGGGGCTTGACGCCGCCGAGACCGAGCGGGTTTTCCTTCCTCTGCCTCGACCTCTTGTCCAGCTCGGCGTTCCTGCCACAGCTGTACTAGCCCCCACCGACTACCGTGACCGGCCTGGCTGCACAAATTAGGAAACTCACTGTAATCACACAGTAGGTCTTGGGTGGTTTATGGTATCAGGTGCAAGCACGGCAGTTCCAGAAACCCATGATTTGAATGACACATGCACACACGCAAGGAGTCAAAATGCTACTGACGGCAGAAGCAAGTGTGACGATGAGCCACAGATGTGCTCATGTAGGAGAAAAGGTGGGTGAACAAGAGGAAGGAGACTGGTAGGCTATAGAGATGCCCAAGGGGTTGGCTCCTGGGGGATCGAGGGAGACCCGCCAAGGCAGTAAGAAGGTGTGTGTAGAGGGAACAACCAGGTACACCCACGTAGACGCTTGGGCCTGTCCTGCCCTGTTGCTATAACTGGGGAGAAGGGGATGTGATAAGAAATCTGGGATAAAACAGCATTTAAGGCAAAGCCCATTTTGAAGGTCTCTTTCCAGAGTCTGGTAAGAAACGAACAGCTAACGATGCCCCAGCCAGATATGAGAGAAGTGAAGATGGCTGAGACTTCCTATGGGGCCACCGTGTCAGAGCTGCCCCCAGGCAAGGCTTGGTGCCAGGGAAAAAATGTAACACCTCTCAAAAAGGTGTTTTATATTTGTGGGTGGGTTGTATGCCAGAAAATATGGTACAAGACTCTGGAAAAGCCAGGCATCCTTGAGGGAAGTGACCATCCTTGAGGATCAAAGGAAAGTCCAGCCCTGCTGCCCCGTCAGGTTTAATCCACCAGCTGTTCCTCCTGCCCCATGCCCCGATGCCTGCCAGCCCCACAGCCACGGGCACCCTCACCTGCATCATGGCCCCAGCCTCGTCGCAGACGCACATGGTCACCTCCACGTTCTTCTGGGTCTTCTTACTGCCCTTGTCAAATTCACCCTGCACCAACGTGAGGTAAATGTCGTTCCTGACGTCCCCTGGGGAGAACCGCACAGCACAGCCAGTGAGGCTAGGCCTCTGCCACCTCCGGCCCTCGCAGCCCCTGTGCTCTCCCTTCAGCTGCAAACGGACCGTTCAGGGAAGGACCAGCATGCGCACGTGCCAGCGACTCCCGGGCTTGGAGCCGAGAAGCCCCCTGGGTCCTACTCACTCAGCCCAGCCCAGCCCAGCTCAGCCCAGCAGCATCAGCCCCTTCCGCACATTCACCTGGTTTTGAAATACCGCAGCATTGCCACCCAACTCCTCTGCTCTCAGGCCATGATTGAGAGGGGTCCCAATGGCCCCTACACCCACCCATCACTCATGCCTGAAGCACAGACGCATGGGGAAGTGGGCTGGAAGGGTTCCCAGGAAGTCACCTAGTCCAGCCCCCTGCCTGAGGCAGGATCCGGCCTCTCCCAACCATCCAGCCAATCCTTATCTAACCTGCTGCTGTGACTGCCCAGTCTGAGCCTAAGTGCCAGGGCGAGACCCTCCCACCAGGACCCTGCGGGGCTGGTGCAGCAGGAGCACCAGCACAGCCCAGCCCCATCCCCAGCCTGGGCTGCAGCCAGCACCAGCACCTCTGTGGGGGCTTAAACACCCCCTACCCAACACATGGAGCTGCAGAGGGGGAAAAATATTCCTTCCTGCTGCAGTAGCAGGTACCAGACACCTCTATGCTGCAGTGCAGCCTGGGGACTCGTCTCACACCCCCAGACCAGGCTCTACCAGGGCGGGTGACTTTGTCCCCAGCCCCCCCCAGCACCTCTTCAACGGTGGGACCAGAACATCTCAAATGGGAAGTGGAGCAGCCTCAGAGCCAGGGACCGCTGGTGCCTTAAACCCCCAGGCCTTGGGGCTGAAGGGCCAGCAGCAGCAGGGACCAGGCGGTCCTGCCTGGGGCCAGAGCTGTGGCCTGAGCTGCCCCAGCTGCCCTGCTCAGGCAGCTGCAGAGGACACCCGCCTCCAGCTGAGCAGGGGAAGGGAAGGGCAGTCGGCCCGCCCGCTGGTAAAACACACACACAGACACTTTCACACACGTGCATACGCGCATGCGCGCATACGCATGTGCACTTTCACACACGTGTACATTACACACTTGCATACACATGTGCACTTTCACACATGCACACAGATGTGCAGACATGCGCACGCACACACACATGTACATGTGCACAAGCATGCACACAGACACACACTTGCACACATACCTACATGCACACGCTTTCACATACACATGCACTTTCACACACAGACAGACATGCGCGCGCATGTACTTGCACGCACACGTGTGCATACCTGCTATCCCTCCTAGAAGCCTGGCACTGAAAGGACGCGAGCAGTAGATGCTCAGAGTCAGGCCAGGGACGGACACCAGGCAATGCCTCCAGCTCGGTGCAGTGAATCCCAGCAAGATGCCATGAAGTGTCCAAGGAGGACGGGGCCTTGGGGTCACCCTTGCCACCTCAACCCAAGCTGCCTTCTCTGCTCACCTGGCATGATGATCTCTGGGAAGCCCAGCTTGCGGGCCACGACCGTGTGGCGGTCCACCAGGTGAGGATGGTCCTTCCGCACCTGCGTCAGGTCCCCCCACAGCATCTTCAGGGACACCCAGAACCCTGGAACAGGGAGAGAGGCGGGTGGGGATAGCGATGGACCCAGGGGAGCTCAGCCAGAGGCTTGGGTCCCCAGCCTGGCATCCCCTTGTGCAGTCTGGGGGTGCGCAGGCCTGTTGCACACGCATGAGAGCCAGCCTGGATGGGCCTTCCTGCCACAGCAGAAAGCAGCTCCACAGGCTGAATCCTTGTAGCACCCAAAGGAGGGAGACACCTTCACCTCCCAGCCAGGGCAGACGGCTGGATTCTTCCCAAGCTCATACGACCTGGTACCATGTTCCCCCACCCCTTGCTGGGAATTCCCTCCCTCCCTCCACGTGAGGACCCAGCCACTAGCGCGGGGCTGGTCCCCCTCAGGCTGGAGCCCTGTAACCCGTCTCTGAGGCTGCAGATGAAGACGATGGTGCAGCGCAGCGACTTGCCTTCTCCATGGCCCAGGTCACTACAAGTACAACAGGACAGTGCTCCAGGGCTTCACAGGCTCATTTAAGGCATTGGTCCTAATACTGGTGGCAATTAACAGCTAAAGCCCCTGCAGAAACCAAATACTGATCTCTGAACCACCGTGAAGCTGTGCTGCTCTGGGCTGATGCACTTTGGAAAGCCAGGATGGAGCCTGGATGAGACAGGGCAGGACGACCTCCCAGAGGCAGTGAGGTAGATCCTGGGTGCGCGCCCCTGGGGAAGCACCGCTAAGCCTTCCCTTTCCACTGCCAGCACCTCTCTAAAGTCAAGTGCCCACATCCCTGTTTCTCAAGTCTAGCCCTGGGGAAGAAAACCCCACACCGAAGCATGGACACCTTCCCTGAGTCCAGGCGCTCCATTAAGCCCTTTACTATTGCATTTGCACACGAGGCAGAAGACAGAGCGGTGCGGGGGACAGGCAGACACGCAGGCCACGGCAGGTGGGAAGCGCCCCGGGCCACCAGTACCTTGGCCTTTGTGATTGATCTCCTTCCCCTCCACTGCTTTCTTGACCAGGCTGTGAAGGAAATCGTTCTCCGCTGCCACCCTGAAAAAAGCAGGAGCGCAGGGGGGTCAGAGAGAGAGGACCAGAGCAGGGACGGGGCAGGCGGGGAGCCAGCTGACAGGGTCAGACCCCGACAGGGCACCTCCGTCACTCTGATGGGCCGAAACCCAGAGCAGCAAGTACCGGTATGGCTGCAAGTGCTGCCTCTTGGTAGCTGGACAAAAGCCTCCCTTGGACCTTGCTAAGTGTTTGGCCACAGGGACACGCTGTGGCAGTGAACGCTACGGTCTGCTCACATGGGAAGCAAAGGAGAGCAAGTTTTCCACCTTAAAAGCTGCCGCCCTTTAACGGACAGTCTCTTGTGCTTGGGTCCTGGCTGCGGGGCCTGTCTGGCACCCAGGAAAGGGGGTAGGCATCGGATCACAAAACCCCCGTCTGGCAACTGAATTGGCTCCCAGGGAACAGAGACTCTCCCGCTTAACCCTGGCTTTCCTGCCCCGCTCAGCCCACGAGGGCGGCCTTTGCTCACAGGCAGACAAGGCTCTTCAGGTAAGTGAGATCTCTTTTACTAGACCAACTAAATAGTTGGAAAAATTGTTCTTTGCAAGCTTTTGGGCACAAACGCCGTTCTCCAGGCACAGGGAGAGTTTGCCGGTGTGTCTGCCCGTGTCCCTACACCAAACAGCGCTTTACTCACAGGTGCACAGGAATGAAGTGCTGCTTATCCTCGTCGCTCTCGCATTTCCCCTTGACAATATCTGTGATGTCCATCACTGCAAGAGACAAGAGGCAGGACACGATGGCAAGGGCTGCACACACAGACGGGCTGGGATGCCTTTACATGTCTAGCGGCTGCATGTAAGGCTACTGGAGGGTTGGAGGAACGGTGCAGCCACGACGGTCTAGGATATCTTTGGGTGAAATCCAGGAAGAGAAATCACCCAGAGAAACCCGTGCCTGTGGAGCTGCCGCCATTCCTGGGTCAGAACGGGAGAAGGACCATGCCGGAGGAGGGCTGGGCATTATGGCGGTCCATGAGCTGAACAGGAGCCAGCGTGCGCTCTTGTTGCAAAAAGGGTCAGCTGCATGAAGGGACTGCAAGGTGCACAGGAAACTGGCTGGGGTGTCGGGCTCGGAGGGTAGTAGTCAATGGCTCTATGTCCCGGAGCGCCCCGGGGAAAGGAGGGATGTCCCAACGAGCACTGAAGCAAGCTCCCAGACGTGGTGGAGTCTCCACCGCTGGAGGCTCCCAGGAGCAGGTTGCACAGCCCTGGGCTGGCTTGGATGAGTTGGGCCTGATCCTGCCTGGAGCAGGGGCTGGGCTGGGCTAGATATGACCTTGTGAAATCCCTTTTGAGCCCTATGACTGCAAGTAAAAGGACCTACAAAGAACTGGGCTCCCAGATAAAGGTGTGGGTGGAGGGTGAGGGATGAGCATGGGAACGCGTGGCAGAAAGAGGAAACATGGAAAACTCTGACTGACTTCCAGGAAAAACTTCCTGGCTGGAGAACCGCTCCCCAGACAGAGCGAAAGGCTGGCCCCAGGCTCGGTCCGTTCCCAGGGATGGGCCGGAAGAAGCAAGCAGCTGCCCCAGCCCTGAGGCACTAGGAGCATCGCCCCAGGTCCCGACTGGCTGCAGACGGCAAGGCCGGGAGGGGCCGAGATCTTCACTACTTCAGCCTCCTGCATCGCGCAGACCAGAGTGTCAATCTGTTCTCGCTCCCTGTCTAAAACGACCTGCAAGCATGTGAGAAATGCGCCCCAGCATCGTCCGGGCTTGGCCAAGTGCTTGTGCAGTGGAGACGCACGCCTCCTACAAGTGCTGCAGCTCAAACCAAAGATCCCGAAAGAGCCAAAGAAGCCTTTCCCTTGACTGCAGCGTTGCAAAGGAAGGCCGGGTCCTGGTTCCTCAGAGGCTGTCTAGTGGATCTCCTCCCCTGCCTCCATGTGCCATCCCCACACAGACCCCCGCTGCCTGCCCCAGGCTTCAAACCCCCTGACAAAAAGGGAGAAGGGGGCAACCAGCACAGCCCAGACACCTGGGACATCCCAGAGCAGAGCATGAGCATTGCTGAGCCTGGATCATCCCCCCCAGTGCCCATCCAGCCTCTCCTTGCACCCTCCAGCGAGTCCCTGTCCCCCCAGTCTGTCCCTCCCACGGCCGTGCTGCTTGGACAGGGAATCTCCAACCTAAACCTGCTTTGGTGCAACTTTCAGCCGTGGCTCCGCGTCCTCCTCTCTGCAGCAGGAGAGACCGGGCGCTTTCCCTCGTCTCTCTGGCAACCCTTCTGGTCTCTCCAGACTGCTGCCATGTCCCCTCTTAAGCACTTTCTCTGCCAGCTGAACCTGTCCAGCTCCAACCTCTCCTCCAGGACCTGCCTTCCAAGCCCTTCATCATCTCCATTGCTGCCTCTGGAGCCTCTCCAACTTCTCCATGGCCTTTTAAAAACATGGAGCCCAGAACTGCAGGCAGCATCCAGCTGTGGCCTGAGCAGCACTGACTGAGGTGCGATCACCTCCCCATTCTCCCTCTGCATGGGCGCCCCGCCCTCCTCTCAGCATGGGTCTCCTGCCTCCAAATCCTGTGCCCGGTGCCTCCCACCCTGGTCTCTCCGGCCACCGCAGATGCAGCAAGCAGCCGCTGTCTGTTCTGCCCAGATCCAGGAAGTTGCAGATTGTCCCTCAAGCAGGTTTGAAACCTTTAAGCAACTTTCTCTAGGCAGTGAGCCCTGCATTGTCAGCAACAAGCACGGCAGCATCCCCTGCACTGCCCCGGGGGATGCCCGGTCTTACGGGTGATCTCTGCAGGCTACCAAGAGGCCCAGGGCTCATCTCTGCTTCCACTGCAGGCTTCTCCCCTCCCAGCCGGCCGAGGGGTTTCCAAACTCCAAGCCACAGGATCTACAGCCCTGGGCAGAGCAGGAGCCAAGAGAGTCAGCCTGGCCGCTCCCCGCCAGGCTCTGCTCCAAGCACAATTACCAATTGTCACTCAATAATTCACCTTGTAATTACTGGTGCTGGAGGTCCCAGCCCTAGCTAATTAGCCAATTAGAATCAATAATTTCCTACCAGGTCCAATTTGCTGACGATCAATACCTTGGCTGAGTATGTGTCACAGGAGAGCAGCGCTGCGCAGGGAGAGCAGCTTGATCCAGGGGCAAGGGCTGCACGGCACGGGGCTGGCGCGGCCAGATGCGTTGCCCTCTGCCCCTGAATAGGCTGGAAAAGCCCTTTCCTACAAACTCGGGTTCCTAAACCCCAGGGAGGGGATGCAAGCTGGGAAGGGGCCAGCAGCCCGCTCTGACTGGGCTGCACCGCGGGGTTTCCCTTTCCTCTACAGTGTGGGGCTGGGGTCTCTGCAGCGCCCATGACCCCCCTGGCAGCAGCAGGACGCTGGCAGCCGTGGCCCCCGGGCATGACAGGGGCAGGGGCAATGCCTGGGGTGGTTGGGGGTGACTGTGTCGTGTTGGGTGGACATGGGGCTTATCTGGGCTGGTTTGGATGAGGCTGACCCTGCCTCAGACAGGACTGGACTGGACATGCTCCCACAGCCCCTCCCTGCAGGCCCAGCCCACCTGAGACGCCAAAGGGGCGCCGCAGCCCCGTGCTCAGCTTGCGTGTGTGCACGTCCCGCAGGTCCATGCGTCCCACCCGGATGATCTGACACACCAGGAAGAGCTTCTCGCGCTTCAGGTCCTTGCTGCCCAGGTCCTGGGGAGGGAGAGACGGGCTCAGGAAAGGGTCCTGGGTTTGGGGGCACCGCAGGCAGCTCCCACGTGGGGCAGACCCCGCACTTCACCCTGGGGCCATGCCAGCACTGGGGGGTGGCCCAGGGCAGGGGTTCCCCTGGTCTCCCAGTGGCCCTGTGCGGGTGTCCGGGCACAGCTCAGTGCAGCTGGGGCACCTCGGCTGCCTGAGCACAGCAACGGGCCCCCTCGGACATCTACAGCTCCAGGGTGAGCCCCCCCCCACCCTGGGGTGCTGCATGTGGCCAAGCCTCAGTGATGTCCCCCCCCAGCTTTGGTACAGCGGGAGATGCTCCATGTCAGCAGCAAGTGCTGCCAGCAGACGCCCTGGCTTGACCCCAGCCCAGGGTCAGACTCAGCTCGGCAAGGACGAGGCCTCGTCTTGCCTGGCCCAGGCTGGGAGGAGCAGAGGGACCGCTGCGCAAGCAGAGGGGCCGCTCCTGGAGTGCACGCGGGGGCTCGTCTGGTAACGAGGGGTGCCCAGGGGCTGGTGTCTCAGGCTTGGGGGAGCTGCAGAAGGCAGCAACGGCTCAGGCAGTGGGGACAGGCCAGGAGCTCACCGTGAAGATGGCCTTGAGGTTGTTGAGCAGCTCGATGTCCTGGGGGACCCCGGTGCTGGCCCAGCGGATCAGGTAGTTCTCGCTGCCGGGGCACAGGGGAGCGTCAGGACGCACGAGGCCCACGGTGTCACGTGCACTGGGGAGCACCCCTCCCGCAGCCATATCCCCCGTCCTGGGGACAAGGGCATGGGACCCCGGGCAGGGCCCAAGCCAAGGCCACAGGGACGGCCAGTGCCTGGCTGCAGCCCGAGCCCCCGAGCCGCAAAGAGGGCACCCACAACCGTCCCACAACACCCTGAGCCCAGAAGCGGGGCCGTCGGAGCCCCTCGCACCGTGTGTGAGAGCAGGGGGCTATAGGGCACCGGCCTCCGAGGGCGCGGGGTGGGGTGGGGGTCCCCCGACCAGACCACCACCAGCATCCGTGCCCATGCAGCACACGAAGGCAGATGCCCAGTGGTGCCCACCCCCCTGTCCGCCAGCCTGGCACAGAGCATGAGGGCACAGACACATGCGGTGCAAGAGGTGTCTCAGCACCGCCACGAGCTGCGGCCAGAGTCGGGCTGCGTGGGGACGAGGTGCTGGGACCATGCTGCAAGGCCCAGGGCAGGGGCTGGTGACCCCAGGACCACAGGGGCGCCCTGCGGGTACCTGATCATGCGCTGCTCCCCGGGGTCGTAGAGCGCCATGAAGAGCTGTGCCTCCTCCCCGATGTTGCAGACGAAGTTGCGGACGCAGAGGTAGAGGCTGTGGCAGGGCGCGGAGGCCAGGTGGGCGCTGAGGCCCAGCTCGCCATGCTGGGAGGTCTGGGGAGGGCGGCAAGTCAGATTGCCCCAGGACCCTGGGCCAGGGAGCCCGCGCTGGAGCTGGGGCTAGGGCTGGCTCTCACCATCTCCTGGATGCGCTCGCTGATGAGGCTTGTGGCCCGCTTGTGGGCCTGGAAGAGGCTGATGATGCTGGTCCTGTCAGGGTCCAGGATGTTCTCGTCCTTGTCCCGCACGACCAGGTCCAGTTCCAGGATTCTGCGGAGGCCGCAGTGGGGGCGGACATGGCTATGGCAGCCCCCAGCCCCCACACCACTTGGCCCAGCGTCCAGCCCTCTCCCCTGCGAGGGTCACCCTGCAGCCGGCTCGCGGCCCCCGCCCTGCCCGCAGCTCCCGCTCTCACTTGTTGCCGTAGTCGATCTTGCTGGTCACCTCCTTCTTGAGCTCCAGGAGCTCGTCCTTGGGCAGCGTCCCCGAGAGCAGCTGCGAGCGACGCTCCATCAGCTCGCACATCATCCTCCGCACCTGCTTGTACCGCTCCTTCTGCCCTGCCTGCAGCACAGCGGGCATGGGCACGTGGATCCACCAGCCCCGGGCCCCGTGGCAGGGCACCTCCAGCCCCGCACGGCCCTTGCCAGCCCTTGCCCCGTCCCTCCAGGGCCCCAATTCTCGCCCAGCCCATCCTGGACAGCCAGCGCCCACGGCTCCTGCAGACCCCTCACGTCGGGGCTGCATTCCCAGAAGCCCCCCCGGCGCTCACCACGTAGAGCTGCTTCCAGATGGCGGCCCACTCCCGCAGCGTGGTGGTGATCTCCTGCACCAGCGGCATCTCCAACGGCACCACAGTCTCCTCTGCCCTGGGATGGGGGATCGCGGGTGAGCTGGGGGGCACTGACAGACCCTCCCAGGGTGGATCCAGGGCAGCACCGTATTTGCACCCCTTTGAATTCCCGCTCCTTAAAACCAGCCGCCCGGGAGGGGCAGTCGCACTTCTGCTCCGGTCACACTGACAGAGCTGACTGACTTCCTGCTAATCTCTCCACTCCGTGGGTGTAAACGACCCCCTCTCCTTTTCCTCTCCTGTTCTAGCTAGCCTTTCTTCTGCAATGGTGCCACCCATCAGCACGCCTGGCCGTGGCTCTCTCCTGTTTCAGCCCTGCAGACTGTCTGCAGCTCTGGCTAAAACGCTGAACTCGGGTGCAGCCACATGAGCTCAGGTGCAAACAGGACTGACGGAGGCATGGGAGGTGCTGAAGAGGTTAAAGACGTTACCTTGGTCTTTTTTGGGAAATCTAAATGAGATGCATCTGTTTGTCTCTGACGGCTTTAGGCCCAGCGGCCCAGTCACTTGGGATGGCTGAGGCTGTTTTGTGCCTCTCATACTGTGGTTGCTGAATCTCGTACGTAACCCAGCAAAGCAACGTGAGTTTCTGGAGCGCGAGGTCTGGTTTGCTCTTGCACCATGTAAGGGAGCAGGGGGCCCGTTCCATACCAGCACGGCTCCCGGTTTCGCTCTGACTCGAGCCACGTTGGCTGTGCATGCGACTGCACCCCACCCCACTCCCCCTTCTCAAAGCCCTACGTCTCCTCGGGGGACCACCCACCCACCCATCGATGACCCCATGGCCGGGGCTGGCGTGGAGCCTCCCAATGGCCCCCAGCACTTTGTGGCACCCGCACGTGGCCGGCCTGGTACCTACCCCCGCCGTTCCACATGGGCGCCCTTGAGGTGGATGAGCGAGACCGGGAAGATGCCCTGCGGAGAGGAGGGGCCGTCAGCACAGCTGCCCTGCAAGGGGCACGGAGGGAGCTTTCCTCCATGCCCCATGCGTCGGTGCCTGCCCCAGCCCATGGGGGGGCCGCACTGCTCAGAACAGCAAAGACCCCAGGCAGGACAGGAGCATGATGCCGGGGGGGGCAACCCTACGCAGCCAAAGCACCACCCTTACCTGGGCGGCCCGGTTCCTGAGCGAATACCCTCGGTACCAGCCTGGAAGGGAGACAGGCAGTGAGAGACGGGCTTGAGCTGCGGCATCCCTCCCCGGCGGGGCGCTGCGAGGTCCAGGCCCCTCCGTGCCCAGCAGGAGACTGCGCGCGGCTGCCCGGGGCCGCCCCCCACACTCACCCTCCGACACCTGCAGGATGTGCACGGCCTCCCCGACGTGCAGCGGCAGGTGATGCGCGTTGGAGCCCGGGAAGTTCCACACGGCTGCGGGGGGAAGCGCGGCCCGGGCGGGCGTGAGGCCTGCGCCCGGCTCCCCGTGCCCGCCCGCAGACCCCGCGCCGCGGAAGACCCGCTCCCTGCGGCCGGGGGGCTGCCCGGTTTACGCAGGCTCTTCCCCATGTGCCACCCCCGGCCTGGGACGGCCCTCGCCCCCGGGGTCACTGCTGCCATGACTGCTGGCCGCAAAGGCGAGCGGGAGAGCAACGGGGAGCGATGGCAGGGGCACAATTCGGACATGCAGAAACTGCCTCCAGACCAGCCCCAGTCCAGGGGCGCGCAGGCTGCCGGCGCAGGTGGGACCCCGACCCGCGCTGCCCGGTGCTCTGCTCCGCTTGGCCCCACCCGCAGCCCCTGGGCCACGAGCGACCCAGGACTGGCCCCCCGAGCCCGGGCGGCGCTGAGCCCGGGGGCTGGGGTCTCCGCCACGGCCCCCGCCCGTGGGAACCCACGGGGGCCGGCGGCTCCCTGGCGCAGAGCAGCGAGCGAGAAGCAGGAACAGAGACGCGGCACGAGGCCGGGGCAGGCGCGGAGCGAGCGAGGCGCTTCCTGCTTGGCCGCAGCCGCCTGAGGAAGGGCTCCGAGCCCAGGGGCTATTTCTGTCTATCTCTGCGCCCGATCGGCGCCGACGACACCCGCCCCCCCCATCCACCCCGCGCTGCCCAAGGCCGAGCCGGCCTGGGTGCCGCGGCGGCCTGGGGCAAGGCTGGGCCGCGGGGCAGGGCTCGGGCCCAGCGCGGCATGGCGGGGCGCTGGAATCACGGCACCCCAGTGCTTTGTGGGACGGGGCCGCTGGGGCGGCGCTGCCCAGGTGCTGCCCAGGTGCACAATGGGAGCAGGGCAGTGCTGCCCAGGTGCGCTGTGGGACCGGGGTGGTGGGTACGTGGTAGGTTTGGGGTGCCTGGACTAGCACTGTCCAGGTGCATTGTGGGACCGGGTGGGGGTGCACCACAGTGGGAGCAAGGCAGCCTTGCCCGGGTGCATTGTGGGAGTGGGGTGCTGGGTGCAGCCCTGCCCAGGCGCAGGGTGGGGTTGGGGTGGTGGGCACAGCACAGTGCTGCCCAGAGCAGGCCCTGCTCCCCGGGCCCGTGCGGGCAGTGTGGTGTGCACACGCCAGGGCACGGCGCCCGCGTGACCGCGCCCCTGTGACCGCGGGGCTCGGCTTCCTCATTTGCAACGGCAGGAAAACACTGCCCCGCACCCGGCTGCCCGGGAGCCCCCGGGAGACGCGCCTGCCTCTGCAGAGCATGTGGGGTGAGCAGTGCCCGGCGCGTGGGGCTGAGCCACGCCACCCCGACCGCAGCCCCCCTGCCCCGGGGCCGAGGGCAGCCAGGCAGGGCCAGCTGGCCCCTGAGCTGCAGGGCACAGGCTGGAGCCGAGGACCCTGCAGCTCACTCAGCGCCCCAGCCCCGAGCACGCAGGGTCACTGCCAGCCCCGCCAGAGCAAAGCGGGCAGCAGGGATCATGACCAAGGCCACGGTGCCGCCACCTGGACCCACGGCTGCCCTGCTCCTGCACCCAGAGGAGCAATGCCAGAGAGCAGCCCCCTCACCCCATCCTGGCCCCAGCGCCTCAGGGCCGGCACGTGGCAGCCAGCATCCCCCCAAACCCACCCAGCACCACTGG
>NW_017728895.1:73798-76516 GCF_001723895.1 Crocodylus porosus | reverse complement strand
CCCCACCCCAGCCTGCCCAGCGCAGGAGCTCCACTACAGCCGCGTGCCCAGCTACCCGGCTGCACCGTGCCCTGCACCCCTCCCCGGCTGCCAGCGCAGCCCCCGGACACTCACCGACGCCATACTTCTCCTCCTTGGTGGGGAGCCAGGGGCCCATCTCCGGCGGGCACAGAGCGGCAAGCGCCCGGCTGCGTGGCTGCGAGTTCCTCCCCGCGCTCAGTCGCCTACGTCACCAGCTTGTGCAAACCTCACCGGGCCACTTCCTCAAAGCGCAGCCGGGCCCCAGCACTGAGCACCCTCCGCCCCAGCTGGCGGGGACAGCGGCGGGGGCTCCAGGTGGGGAGGGTTGCCAGACCCTCCCCACGGCCTGGGTGCAGCGTAGGTGGGCACGGAGCTCTCATCCACCAGCCCCCTCCCATGCCACGAGGGACAGAGGCCCAGTGCCTTCCTGCGTGCTGCTGCTTCCCAGTTGCACGGCCCCCCAGCCCCAGTGAGCTGCCCCAGGAGGCCCCCAGCCCAGCCCAGCCCAGCCCAGCCAGAGCAGCTGCAGCCCTAGCACCAAGCAGGGATGGAGCTCGGGCCCTGGGGCCGCACGTGTGCTGCTCACCTGCCCTGCGAGGACAGCTCGGGGGCTGCGAGGAGCCAGACGGACCACGTGAGACTCGTCGCCATGCCCGCAGGCACCTGCCAGGCTGCAGGGAGCCAAGGCCCCAGGTGACACCCAGGTGAGGCAGTGACACGGGGTTGTGACCGGGGAGGCAGTGCCATGGGGATGTGGCCAGGGGAGCCGCGAGGCCATAGAGGACCACAAGAACCAGCTGGACCTGCAGAAGCCAGGGCCCAGAGCCAGCCGCTGCCTCGGGGCCTGGGAGCCCCAGATGAGGCCAGCAAGGCCTGGCCCCCGCACCTGCCCCAGGCCCCTGCCTCCCCACCTGGCGCTGCGGCCCCCTGACCCCTCTGGCCGCTGTGGAGCAGCCAAAGCCCCAGGCAAAGGCGTCCATTGCTCGGGGTCGTGGAGCAGCCTGGAAAGCAGAGCCCAGGGGAGATGTGGTATGCCAATGAGCTAATGCATATTCATGGCTACGCCAGTTGAGCTAGGAGCACTCTGGCCCTGCAGCTCCGGCGCTGGTGCCACAGCACCACCTCCCGGCACTGCGATGAACCGGCCCTGGATGCTGCGGGTGCCCACAGCAGGCAATGCCGGGGTGGGCTCCTGGGGCGGGGGCTCAGCTTGGCAGCGTGGGGGTGGGAGCAGGGCAGGACCCAGTGCCCATCAGCCCCTCCCAGGGGCAACAGGCCTGGTCACTGCACGTGGATCTGGGGGCAGTGCCAGGACCAGGTCAGTCCTGGACATGTCCAGGGGAGGTGGATGAGCCTGATCCTGCCTGGAGCTGGGCCAGCTGTGGCCCCCAGGGCCCGGCCCACCCAACCATGCTGCAATCAGGGCGCTCCCGATGCCTGCGCCCAAGCCGCTAATACACGCGCTAACCCCAGTCCTGGCCCAGGACAGACCCTGGGGACCCCCGAGGCCTGGTGCCACTCAGGCATGAACCCACTTTGTTTTCCTTCACCCCGTGGCCCAAGGTCGCTGGTGAGCCTGTGCCGTGGGAGCGGGACTAACGCCTTCGCTAGGTGCAGGCGGATCACGTCCGCAGCGTCCCCACATCCGACCCTCTGGCTCGAGGCACCTGACAGACCCCAGCAGCTTCTGGAAGCCCAGCAGCCCAGGGTGGGGGCCGCGCCGGGCCCGGAGACACGCAGGCAGCGTGTCCCGACAGCGCAGACATGCTCGGTGCTGATGCTTGACCTCGAAACAGCAACAACAGCATTTTCCTCCCACATCCTGCGCGCGGCCTGGGGGCTGCTGAGGCCTCGGCCTCGGCCATGTCTGCCGGGTCCAGGCGAGCAGCAGGGACGTCGCCAGGGCTCTGGGAACGACCCAGACCCGGGCGATGACGATCTGATCTGCCTTTCGTTGGACGGATGGAGAAATGGCTGGAGCGAGGTGTTGTTCAGGGGGCAAACGCTGAGTGAGGGGGGGAGCTCGAGAGGGCCGGAGCCAAGGAGCTTGGGGCGCGGGGGCCTGGGGCTTCTCTGTGTCAAAGGTGCAGAAGCAGCTGGTGTTTGTGCCAAATAAGTAGAAAATCCCGGGGGGGGTGGGGCTGGCAAGTTGCGTGGCTCCACCAGAAGCGGCCGCGGCCGGAGCACTGCAGAGACCGGGACTGGTCAGCCAAGGAGGCGCCAGGCTGGGTCCGGCAACGCATCGTAGCCACTGCTGCCCGGCTCCGGTGCGGCCGCGGGCTCAGCTCCGCCCAGCCCGGGCAGGATCCGGCCCCGCAGCCCCCATTCAAGGCACTGACCCAGGCATGGGGTATGGAGACACTGCAGCTCAGGAGCTCCCCGCCTGCGCCCAGCTGCACTGCCCTTGGCTCCAAGCAGCCCCCGGCCCGTGCCACGGCCGGCCCCCCGTTCTCCTGCCCCGGGCCCGGCGCGGCATTGCCCCTGGGCGCCGCAACCTGGCTCCTGCCCCGGGCTTGGCACGTTGACTCCTGACCCCACGGGACCCTGCCGCCCCCGGAGTGCGGGGCACCCCCAGGCCCCTCCAAACCAGCCCGACAAACTCCCCTAAAGCCCCGGGAAAAGGGCCCACGCCGCAGCCCGGGCGCAGGGCAAGCAGGGCCCAGGACCCCCAGTCCGGGCAGGGGCAGGAGCCCTCGC
>NW_017728895.1:61302-73694 GCF_001723895.1 Crocodylus porosus | reverse complement strand
CGGCGGTGCCGGCCCCCCGCCTCAGGGCCGCTCCCCGCCGGTGCAGCCCCCCCGGGCCATGGAGGAGGCCGTGCAGCCGCGGGGGGAGGAGGAGGCAGGGGAGGCGGAGGTCATGGAGGAGGACCGGGACCAGGACCGGGACCGGGACCGGGACCAGGAGGCGGCGGCGGCAGCGGAGGCCGAGCTGGCGCTGAACCCCTACGACGGGCTGCCCTTCTCGTCACGCTACTACGGGCTGCTGCGGCACCGCCGGGCACTGCCCGCCTGGGCTGCCAAGTACCGCTTCCTGGAGCGGCTGCAGGGAGCCCGCGGCATCGTGCTCGTGTCCGGGCCACCTGGCGCAGGCAAGAGCACCCAGGTGAGCCCGCGCGCCCGTCCTGACCAGCCCAGCGCCGTGCCCGGGGTCCCGAAGGGCTGTGCCGCGGCAGCTTCCCAGCGCTTGGGCCCACGGCAGAGCCCAGCACAGGTCCCATCCGCACCCTGCACAAGCACTCTGGCAGCGCAGGTCGTTGGCGCCTAGCCGGCGCCGCGCCCGCCTGGGCACCGTGCCAGCACCACGGCAGCCTCGCTCTGTGCCCAGCAGGCAGGCAGGTAGGGCGGGTGGAAGCTGCTGCATGCCCGAGTGCAGGGGGGAGCTGCGCCATGGTGGCCGGGAACTGGATCCGGGTCGGGCGGGGCACCACGGCTGGAGCAGCATGGAGCCGGCGTCCGGGACTTTGCCCCGGGCGAGGCGCTGGTGGCCGCCTGCACTGCGCTGAGCGGAGCTGCCTGCAGCTGTAGGCAATTGCCCTGGGTGCTGGGGCTCGCATCATGGCTTCCTTGTTTACACTGGGACATCCCCGCAGCCCTCCGTGGCATAACCCAGGGGGAGGGCAAGATCCCCCCTGACCCTGTGGGGGTGTGGCAGCCAGAGCCATGACCCTGCCGGGGTGGCTGCCTCCCTGCAGGTCCCGCAGTGGTGCGCGGAGTACGTGTTGTCGCAGCAGTTGGCGCACGGCCTGGTGGTCTGCGCCCAGCCCCATGGCCCAGCAGCCCTCAGCCTGGCGCTGCGCGTGGCCGATGAGATGGACCTCAACCTGGGGCACGAGGTCGGCTACTGCGTCGCCCATGACGACTGCTGCACCCCGGAGACGCTGCTCAGGTGGGAGCAATCCCCTGGGGCAGGGGCAGAGCGGCAGGGAGCATCCTGCTGCAGCCTGCCCCAGTGCACCCCACTCCTGCCCGGGCCCAGGCTGGGCGGTCACCAGCGCCACCCCCACTGCTAGGGGGAACAGAGGCAGGCAGGCCCCAGGGCCCCTCCTGAGCCCCGCTGGCACCCCTCACTCCCAGCCCACGGCACCTGAGCTGTGCCTGGTGCTGCAGGTTCTGCTCAGACGAGATGCTGCTGCGGGAGATGATGTCGGCACCACTGCTGCAGCGCTACGGGGTGGTGGTGCTGGACGAGGCACAGGAGCGCACGGTGCCCACGGATGTGCTGCTGGGGCTGCTCCAGGACGTGCAGCGCCAGCGCCCTGCGCTCCGCCTTGTCGTGATCACGGCACCCGCCCTCGAGCCACGGCTCCGCGACTTCCTCCGTGACCCCCCGCTGGTCTGGGTGCCGGCATCGCATCCCCCGTGCCCAGTCCTGTACCACGACCTGCCTGCCCACGCCCGAGTGGCAGCCGCCTGCCAGGCTGTGCTGGACCTGCACCAGCGCCAGGAGCCCGGTGACGTGCTGGTCTACGTGGCCAGCGAGCAGGTGGGTGGGGGCAGGACCCTCTTGCCGGGGTGCTGTTAGGACCTGGCAGGGTCCCTGGGGGTTGGGGGGTCCCTGGCAGGGAGCGGGTGCCATGGCCAATGCCCCCTGGCTCCCCCAGGAGATCGAGGAGTGCTGCGAGGCCCTGGAGGCCGCGGCCGCAGCGCTGCCTGCAGCACCAGGCCCGCTGCAGGTGCTGCCCCTGCACCCTGGCCTGGGGCGGGCAGCCCAGAAGGTCTACGCAGCGCCGGAGCCCAAGGAGGCGGGAGCAGGCCGGCCATGGCGGGCGATCGTCACCCACTGGCTTGCGGATTCCTCCTTCTCGCTGGACGCCGTGAGCCACGTCGTGGACACGGGGCTGGAGCTGCGCAGCGTGAGTGACCCTCGTCCCCTACAGACCCCTTGGCACCTTCCAGGCCGCCCTGTCCCTGCCTGGAGGGGAGAGGCCGGGCCCCCGGGGCCATGGCAGAGCTGCCTGCGGGGGGGAGCCGTGGGGCAGCCTCAGGCTCCAGCAGGGTGGGCTGAGTTGGGCGGGCCGTGCGGCACCGGGGGGTCAGTGCGGCTGTCTCCCCCAGGTCTACCACCCCTGGATCCGGGCCGAGGCCCAGGTGCTGCGACCCGTCAGCCAGAGCCAGGCAGAGTCGCGGCGGCAGCGGGCCACAGGTGGGAGGGAGCCCGGGGCGGCAGAGGGTTTCCGTAACGTCCCTGCCCATCTGGCCTGGCCGGGCACTCGGCTGCTCTCACCCCCCACGCCGGGCCAGGACCCCTTGCCTGCACCCCGGTCCCCCGTCAGCCCCGCCCTCTGCCCCACAGGCTTGTGCCTGCGCCTGTACCCGGAGGCCGAGGCGCAGCGCCTGCCGCCCTGCCCCGCGCCCCGGGTGGCCGAGGCCAACCTGAGCCGCCTCGTGCTGCTGCTCAAGCGCCTCGACATCGCTGACATGGGCCAGTGTGACTTCCTCGACCGGCCAGGTACCGCCTGCCCTGGGGAGCGCAGCGGGGTCCCGGGTGGCGCAAGCAGGGTAATAAGGTCCCAGGCGGATGGGGCCTGGGCGGCTGCAGCCTCAGCTGCCCCTGCCCCCCCAGCCCCTGAGGCGCTGATGCAGGCGCTGGAGGACCTGGACTACCTGGCCGCGCTGGACGACGACGGGAACCTGTCAGAGGTTGGCATCATCATGTCCGAGTTCCCGCTGGACCCGCCGCTGGCCAAAGCCCTGGTGGCTGCTTGCGAGTTCGACTGCGTGAACGAGATGCTGACGCTGGCCGCCATGCTCACAGGTGGGGCCGGGCCAGGTTGGGGCGGGGCTGCTTTGCCGGCGCCGCGCTGACCCTTCCCTGCCCCCTCAGCCGGGCCCTGCTTCCTGCCGGTGTCCCCACGCCTGGAGGAGGCCGTGGCCGCGCGGCGCCGGACACTGCTGCACCGCGACGGCGACCACTTCACCCTCATCAACATCTTCCACGCCTACCAGCAGCGTGAGTCTCGGCCCCGCGGCACCCCTGACCCCCTGCCTGCTGCCACGCCTTCCACCCCTGCCCGGACCCAGAAGCTTCCTCCTGCCCCGAGGCTGCGGGCCCTTTCTCCCAGGCCCTGAGGCTCCCTCCTGCTCCCTTCGAGGCTGCATGGGCACGGGCCGGCCTTGCCCGGGCCAGGTGCCAGAGGGAACTCGTGGAGCCCCCTGGCCCCAGCGGGGGTGGGGGGCAGCCAGCACCCCTGGGGAGGTGCACCCCACGCTGACACCGGTCTCCACAGACAGGGCGGATGAGGGCTGGTGCCGCAAGCAGGGGCTGAGCGCAGCAGTGCTGCAGCGAGCGGTGGCGCTGCGGGCCGAGCTGCTGGAGGCCATGCGGCGCATCGAGCTGCCCGTGTCCCCCCCGGCCTTCGGTGCCCCTGGCAACGTCTGCAACCTCCAACGCGCCCTTGTCTCCGGCTGCTTCCTCAAGGTGTGCCGGGGGGCAGCGTGAATGGGGGAGGTGTGGGCATCGAGGGGGGCAGCACAAGTGGGGCTGGGGATTGGTGTGGGGAGCGGGGACGCAGGCACGGCCAGGCCCCCTTGACCCCATGCTCCCCCCGGAAGGTGGCACGGGACCTGGACGGGGCCGGGAACTACGCGATGCTGACGCACCGGCACGTGGCCCAGCTGGCGCCCACGTGCTGCTACCGCCTGCGCCGCCCGCCCCCGCGCCCGCCGCCCTGGCTGCTCTTCCACGACTTCTGCATCTCCCAGGACAACTGCCTGCGCGTCGTCTCCGAGATCCAGCCCCGCCTGTGAGCTGCAGCCCCGCAGGGTGGGCAGCCGGTAGCCCGTGCTGGCCTCGGTGCCAGACCTGGGCTCACGTCCCTGTCCCCACCCCCACAGGCTGGCGGAACTGGCCCCCCAGTACTACCTGAGCAACCTGCCGCCCAGCGAGAGCCGCGACCTGCTCATGGAGCTGCGGGAGCAGCTGGCAGCTGAGGCGGCCGCGCCAGAGGCCGCTGAGCCGGCGCAGGAGGGGGCTGCAGGCACCCTGCAGGAGGACGATGACGGGGACCAGGATGTGTGCACGCTGCAGTGACCGAGAGCCGCTGGACCCTGGCCGGTGGCTGGCAGCTCGGGGCCGCTGTGTTGTGGGGGAGGACAGCCGGGACACGTCTGCGGCCGGAGCCCGGCCCCGTGGCGTGGCAGGGACTGAGGCTGAGGGCAGTGGCGGGCGGTGTCTGCTTGGTGCTGGGGCTGCCCCCTCGTCACGCCGCCTGGGGACAGGGACGGAGGCTGCCCCAGACACCGTGGGGTCGCGTGGTGCTGCTGGGGGTGTGGGCTCTGCGGGCCGTGCCCCGATCTGCGGGTCTGTTGTGGGGCTGGGGCCGCAGGGACGGGGAGGGGCCCAGCCAGAGGCCTCTCGTGTATAAAGTTTTTCTGTGACTTCAGTTTTCTGACTGCTCTTACTTGCTCCCCGACACGTGCGGCCCTGCTGGCCCCAGGCGTCGGGGGAGCCCAGGGTTGGTGGGGGGGCCAACCTGGGGCCATGATAACAAGTCTGGGGCTGGGGTCTGCTGGTGCCGAGGGGCGCGGGGCTGGGGCTGGGGCCCTTTGTGCCATGACTTTCAGCTCCTTTGGTAGGATCCCAAAACCAAGGGGCTGGCAGGGAGGTCACATCCAGTACCAGCCCTGCCCGGGGCAGGATCAGCCCCGTCCAAACCAGCCCAGACAAACCCCGTGTCTGACCTCAGAGCCACACGACAGTCGCCTCTGGCACAGCGCCAGGCTTCACTCCTGTCCCCAAGAAAGCAGGACCAAGGCCACTGGCGTCCTGCCCCTGCCATGGGGGTCACGGACACTGCAGGGAGCCCAGGCCCCCCGCTGCAGAGGAAGGGGAACCCCCCCAGTCTGCGCAGGGGCAAATCCCTTCCTGCCCCAGTGCAGCGCGGGGCTGAGCCTGGGCGCGGGGCCGAGACCCTCCAGCCGGGACCCTGCGGGGTCGATGTCGACAGCAGTGGAGCAGCCCAGCCCGGGCTCCGGCCCCAGCACTTCTGGGGGGCTCCAGCTGCCCCGGGGCAGGGGCAGCACGGCCGTCTGCGAGGCCTGCCACCGTTAGGTGCGTCGCTGGCTCCCTGCAGCCGGGACCCATGACTCAGGCCGGGGCTGCCTGCCCTTTCGGCAGGACTCCCCCGTGGAGCTGCTTTCCAGGGAACTGCAGGGGAAGCAGGCATGGGACTGTCCCTGCACAGGGGAAGCTGCGGGGGAGGCCGCGGTGATGGTGCTCGCAGCTGGCCACGGGCCACAGGCTGGGGGGGGCAGGCCTTGTTGCTGCCCGGGGGCCACAGGCTCCTTTGATGCTCTGGCAGCAGCTCGCTGCCCCCCTGGTGCCTGCCCTGCCCTGCCCCTCGCTCAGCCTGGGGGGCCACGAGGAGACTTTCTGGCCCTACCCTGGGGCTGAGGGTGCTGCCAGGCCTCGGGCCCCCCAGCATGACCATGGCTCTGACTCTGCTGAGCTCTTCGGGGCGTCCGGTGCCACCGTGGCCACGTGGGCTGTGGGGCCAGGCCAGGCCAGGACACCCAGGAGGCAGGCAGAGGAGGGTAGCGGCTGCCCATCTCGGGGTTATCGTAGCGCAGGGCCGGGCGCAGGTGGCGCTGGGGTCCATGCAGGAGACCTGCCCGGTGCAGCCCCCGGCCCTGGCTGCAACACGCTGGCCCTAACCGGGGGCAGCATATCCCAAGGTACTGTCATGCTGCGGCACCAAGGGGCAGGGCCAGGGCAGTCCTAGCGTGGTGCGAGACCGTGCTGCCAGGCACAGGTCTCCTCCTCCTCCTCCCTGACCCCAGATCTGGCCCCAGAGCTGCGTCTCCAGCCTGCAGGGCTCCCACGGCCCTGAGCCTGTGTTGCCAGGGAAGCATTTGCTGGTTCCCCGTGGCCAAATCTCTGGGCCTGCGGGTGCCCTGGGGGCCAGCAGCGAGGCCCTGTAGGGTGGAGCGGGTGCGCAGGGCCTGAGCCAGCATGCAGCCAGCGCAAGGCCTGAGCTGGACACCCAGGGGCCGACTGCAGCCACGCGGGTCCCGATGACCAGCCCCCTCCGCACCCCTTGTCTGGCCAGAGGCCAACTGATGCTGCCTGCCCTCGTGGTCCCCTGGCTGCGTTTGCAGCCTGCGCCCAGGATGGTGACAGGCTCTGGGGCAGCCGCACCGTAGCTTCCCACCGCGGCGGTGACATTTGGCTGCCGGTTTTCAATTCCCTTTGTGGTAGTTCCTGCCTCCCGTGCGGTTTCGCTGACGGCGTCTGTGTCGGCAGGTGGGTTCGCAGGAATGCTACAGCTCGCCCACCAGCTACGGCTACGACAGGGCCCAGGGCAGGGGTTGCGCCTGCTCACACACATGTATGTGCATGTGAACATAGGTCCATACATGTGTGTGCACATGTGCATGTGTATGTTTGCATGTGTGAGTATGTTCATGCCTGCATGCGCACATACATGCACGCACACATGTACGTGTTTGCACGCACATGCTTATCATGCTGTTTCCCACTTGCCTCTCCCCTCAGTGTCACAAGTGCCTCCCACAGCCGCCCCCCCCAGGGGGTCCCAGCTCAGCCAGCGGAGGGGGGGGTGTCACAGCTGGTTCAGCCCCTGCAGGATCAGGCTTGTCTGAACCAGCCCCAAGCACCCTCTCCAGCCTGTTCCCAACAGCAGGACCCCCCCCCGCACCAGCCTGTGGGGCCCCCAGCTCTGGCCCTGCCCCTAAGTTGTGCCTGACCCCAAGGACCTGCTCCACTCCCTACGTGGGCGACTGCCAGCGGCACCTTCACTGCCGGGTTTCCGTCAGGAGCTTTTTGACAGCCCAGATCAGCCCAGCCCCGGGCACCATGGGCATGCGGCCACCCCAAGAGCCTTTGCAGGGTGCAGCGGGGGCAGGACAACATCATCCCTGACTGAAGCTGAGCTGGTGCCTCCCCAGCTGGGCCCGTTCTCTGCCAGTATTGCACCTGCCCGCCCCAGGCCTGCCAGAGAGCAGCTGCCATCGCCCCTGCCCCTGCCCCTGCCCCTGCATGTCCAGGAGCTCCCTGCTGCCCTCTGACGCCAGGCCTACCCTACCCCAGCCCTTCACCCCAGGCCCCGTCCCAGCTGCCCCTGCCTCAGCGGGCCACGGCTCCCCGGGACACAAGCTGCGGGTCAGTGCAGCACCAAGGAGCTGGAGCGTGCCAGTGCCCGCGGCCTGCCAGAGTCCACATGAGGCCCGAGGGAGCCTGCTCCGGCATGGAGAGGCGTGGAGCCGTGGGGCAGATGCGGGCAGCAGAGGGTGGAAGAGACACCGAGACCTCCGGGGACCAGGGGAGTTCACTGCAGACGGGGTGAGGGCTCCTGCCCACACCTGGGCCCACCCGTGCATGACGCAGCCAGCCTGGGCCAGGGTGGGAGCAACGTGGGGGCTTTATCCCAGATTGACCACTCATCACTGAGTCTCTCACCTTGCCAGGGCCGTCGGCAGGCCCCTGGGATGGGTCTGCCCCCCACACGTGGGCCGGAGGAGACAGAAGTTTGTTCTTTTCATCCCTTTGGGCCTGTGAGTGAAGGGTTGAACATGGGCAGGAGCTGCAGGCCCTGCTGGGAGAGAGGAGATCGCCTCCCAGCAGGTGCCCAAAGCTCAGCGGTCAAAGCCCTGGGGCCAGTCCCAGCGGGTCGTGCTCGGGCCCTTCCAGAGCCACATCGGCAGGGGGGGCGAACCCGGCTCGAAGTCCAGAGGACCCTGCCAGCAGCACCAGCTCGGACGCGATGTCCTCAGGATGGGTGCAGCCCGACACTGCGGCCAACGAGGTAGAGCCCAGGGGACCCGGGGCCAAAGGCGACGCTGGAGCCTGGAGGGGAAGAAGACGGAGTTTGAGCTGCAAACACAGAAACCGCCACAGCAGCAGGGGCAGCTGGAGCGAGGCAAGGCTCTTCCCTACGAGCATTGCAGCGTTTGGAGGGGGCCAAAGGGGTCGACAAGGCCGTGTAAGGAAACGAGTGCTGGACCTGCCTCCGTTGCAGGGGAAGGCCCTTGAAGGTCATCCTCGTATGAGTTCAGGGCAGGGAGGACAAACCCGAGAGCGCCATCCCGGAGACATGAGCAGGTGAGAAGGGACTAGCTCCAGGGACAGCCATGCACAGGAGGGGCCACAAGTCAGGAGTGAAGACAGGGAAGGGGCTTTGGGTTCGGGAAAGGCCATGAAGGGAAGCAAACTTCAGGGCAGACCCTTCGGGGTGCTCCCAAGAGACTTCCCAGATGAAAGGACCCGGCCGGGAGGGGCACAGGGTCATGAGGCTCTCAATCAGGTCCTGAACCCTGCGTCGGTAGGGAATGACATAGAGGAAGTCCCCACGTAGAGAGATGCAGGGCCAGAAAAGGCAGAGAGAAAGGCTGGCAGGGGTGACCAAGAGCCAAAGGAAAGTGATGGAGTACCTGGTCAGGCCTGGGGGTCTGGCTCGGGGTCTGGAGGGAAGACGGTGACACCTGCTCTCCCCCCAGACCCAGGAGCAGACAGAGGGGCTGAGTTAGTAGTGGGAGGGACACTTCCATGCCCCCCGGGCCTGAATCCAGGGGTGGGTTGCTGGGCAAGCATGGGTCCAGGCAACTCCTTTGAGTGCGGAGAAGGAGCAGAGGGTCTGGGGAGCTCCCTGGTGCAGGGGGCTCCTGATCTGCCCCTCGCTGGACCCGTCGGGCTCCAAAGCACCTGAAAGGAGCTGGCTTGGACCATGCTCAGATCCTGTGCACCCAGCACACGCCCGGCTGGAAGCGCTGCCGGCAGCCGCGCGGTGCCACAGGAGCCCACGGGGGGGCTTCCTTCCAGGAGTGAGGGGTGCGAGGCCTCGGAGCTGGAGGAGGGTGAACAGGAGGGGAATACTCCTTCAGCAGGACACAGCTTCCCATACCGAGAGAACCTGTGGGAGTCAATGGCCAGCTCCTGCGCTGGGGGAGACCGGGTGCTGGTCTTGATCCCAGTGAGAGCGGACGAGCCGCAAGCAGCCTGGAGAGGCCGTGTCCTGTCAAACATCGGCTGCCAGATGTGAGAGGCGTGGCAGTTACCTGGCCGTGGCCCAGCTGTGGTGCTTCCCAGGTAAACATGATGAAACCTTGCTATGCCCAGGCTGCTGCGGCCGGGCCCCTCTGCCAGGACACGGGGCGAGGACAGCAGCTGCAGGATGGAGGGGAAGGGCCATGGGCACGGTCGCAGCACAGTGGGCAGCAGGGCAGAGAGGCGCTTGCTGCCAGTGCCCCCTGTTCTCCAGTCGGCCAGGCCAAGTTACAAGTGCCCATCACCAAATAAATCCAGGGGACCCCCCCACCCAGCCAGGCATATTCCAGGGGTTCCTGGAGAGCCTTGGAGAAGGAGGTGCAGGAGATGCTGGTGATTAAACCACCTTGAAGCTGTGGTCTTTCCCAGCAGTGCCGGTTCCACAGCCTGATTGGCGAGGGGTCCGAATCTGAGTGCAGTCCCAGCTGGTTGCATGCCCTGTGCCCTGGGGGATGAGCATCTCCATAAGGTCAGGGAGCAAAGGCCTCACCATGAAGAGGGAGACATGCCGGGCAGGAGCGGCACAGGTAACATACTGGACACGGGTGGGGTTGGGGACTGAGTGCCAGGACCCAGCAAAGATTGATGCCATCCAAAATTGCCCAATCCCAAACACCAGAAGCAAAGTGCCATGTTTTATGGGAGCAGTGGGATTTTACAGGGGGTTTGAGCCGGGCTTGAGCTCCACTGCAGCCCCCTTGGCAGACCTGCCTGGGAAGGGCATGCCAGACGGGGGCACTGGGCCAGGATGTGCCAGCACACCCGACCAGTTAAACAAGGCTTTGGTGAGCGAACCCTGACGGGGGCCCGGACTTTTCTGCACCCTTCCCTGGGTTTGCAACGGCTTCGTATGCTGGCTTAGGGCCTGACTTGAAGCAGCAGGAGGCCCAGCGAGCGCTCCAGCCAGGGCTGAATAGTCAAGGGGAAGCCGCAATGCCACGTTGAAAGAGTGACCGCTGGCGTGTGGCTGCGGGGCGAAGCCCCAGCGAGAGGAGACGGATGGGGGACCCTGACCCGTGGGGGCTGCAGCAGAGAGGCCTGGAGCTGTGGGGCAGAGGCGATGGGCCGAGGGTGGCAGAGGGACCAGGGGAGTTGGCTCCAGACAGGGAGTGAGGGGTCCTGCCGGTGCACGATGCAGCCGGCCCTGGCCGGGGTGTCAGCAGGTCGTGTTCAACCCTCCCGTCCTGCCCCGTCTTCCCTGGTCCCTGGCAGCGCCCCGGATGATTGGAGTCAGGGCGGGGGTTATCCTAGATGTAGCCGTCCTGTCCCTTGTGCCCGCTGGCCGTGGCCACCGCAGGGAGAACAGGCATCACAGTGCCCAAATCTTCCCCACCCAGCCGCTGCCTGACGTCTCCTTGAACTGAACCCCTCCAGTGATGGAGAGTCCCCCCACCCCCGGCCTCTCTCCCACTGCCTCCCAGGAAAGTTTTTCCTGAAACCCAGTCTGACTTGAGCCAAGGGCCTGTCTCAGCCAGGGTCCACGCAGTGCCCGGCACATTGGGGTCTGGTCTTGCCTGGCCAGCACGGCCTGGGCAGCAAGGCCCCTTGGGCTGGGGTGGGTAGGTCCCTGTGGCTCCGGCTGTGGCAGGATTTGGCCTGGTGCTACCTTTCCCTTTCTGAGAAGTGCTGGCAACCGCAGTTTCCTCACTTCTCCTTTCAGTTCCACCCCTGGGGCTGCCCCAGCACCGCCAGCCCCTATATAGTCTGTCCCAGGGTCACCGCGCCGCCACGGCCGCCCAGCACTCGCCGCGCCCAGCCGGCAGCAGCATGGAGTGGAGCCCCCTCGAGGTAGGGACGGAGCCACCGCGGGGCTGGGCCCAGGTGGGGGGTCGGGGGGGAATGGCTCTCCCAGTCGGGGAGCTGCCAGGGTGGGGGCTGGAGACCTGCCCTGGGGGAGCCCTGGGTCTGCGGGACAGGCCGTCCGGGCAGTGCCGTGACTGCCCACAGGCCCCAGGGGCAGGGCAGGCCAGGCCCAGCCTCTCCCACAGGCGCACTGCGGCCATCCGCCCCCCTCCAGTCCATCTGTCGCCCCCCACCCCAGATGCCCAGCACTGGCTGCCTGCCCTGCAGCTGGGCCTTTGTGCCCCCGGCCCCTCCTAACAGGCGCCTGTCCCAGCACCCAGCCCTCCCTGTCCCATGGCACCTGCACCAGCGAAGTCCGCTCGCTGCCCCCCGGCCCATCCCGCTGGGAGCCGCTCTGCACCCCCGCGCCCGGCGGGCTCCCCGCGGCGGGTCTGAGTCCCGCTGTGGGCTGCGTGGCTCTGACTCCATCCCCGTCCCAGGTGCTGGTGCTGGCTGCCCTGCTTGGCGCGCTCTGCCCAGCCCCTGCCGCCACCCTGACCGGCTTCCCCACCAAGCGTGAGTCCTGCAGCCACGGGGCAGGGCGGGGGCGGGGGCCGGGCCGGGGCAGGGCAGGGGCAGAAGGGGGAGCAAGGGATGCAGGCACTGGGCACACCGGGGCCGGGGGGCCTGGGCGGCCCTGTAGGCACGCAGAGCGGGGACCTGGCCACCAGCCCGGTGTGAGCAGTGAGTGCCCCCAGTCAAGGTTGGGGACCGCGACGAGGACGTGGTGCTGAGCTGCAAGGGACCAGCACCACCCGAGACCTGGCAGCTGAACGGGGACCCAGACCCCATGGTGGAGCTGGTGCCAGCTGGGCTGGAGCTCACCATCGTGGGGCTGGACCTGCCGGCCACCGGCAACTACACATGCTGGGCCCATGGCCGCCTGCTCGACGCCACCTTCCTGGCCATGCGCAGCCCCCTGGGTCACCTCATCCACCAGCACTCAGGTGCGTTGGGGGGGATGGTGGGGCCGTGTCTCCAGAGAGCTGGGGGCCTGGGCTGCGGTCTAGGACTGGGGGGTCTGGGGGAGGCTGAGCAAGTGCCTGAGGCTGGGGGGATCTAGAGCTGAGACACATAGTGGGATCTGGCTGGAGGGGGGTGAAGCTGGGGATGTCTAGGGCTGGGGGTCTGGGGATAAGGGGGTCCAGAGCTGGAGCTGCTGGTGCCTGGGACTGGTGGGGGGCTGGGGCTAGGGATGTCCAGGGCTGGGGGCATCCAGGGTCGAGTCCAAGGCTGGGAGCTGGGGGGTGTGGGGCGGGTCACCCCAGGGCTGCGCTCACCCCTCACCGCCCCC
>NW_017728895.1:59741-61072 GCF_001723895.1 Crocodylus porosus | reverse complement strand
CCGCTCTGCCCGCAGTGCGCCCCGAGCCCCCGCACAACGTGTCGGCACGGCGCGAGGGGCAGCAGCTGCACCTGGCCTGGGCCCCGCCGGCCTCCTGGAGCCGCCCGCACTCCTACTTCACCCTGCACTACCGCCTGCAGTACAAGCACCACAATGGCTCCACGGTGAGCACCCCCGGCCCAGGGCCACCCTGGGGGGACTATCTAGAGCCTGCAGTGGTCCCCCTCCCCGCACTGCCCAGGCAAGAGCAGGCCCAGGCTGTGCCCACAGTGACCCCATCCCACCCCACAGGGCACTCTGCAGCTGGATGGGGTGCAGCAGACGCAGCTGGCGGGGGCCGTGCGCCAGGTGCGCCTCAGCTGCCAGGACCCCTTCGCCAACTCCAGCTGGAGCGCCTGGACGCCCTGGAAGGACGTGTGACCCCTGTCCCGCGCTGCCCGAGCCCCGCAGACCCGCACCAGGCCGCGGGCACCGGGCCCTAGCCGAGGAGCTGCCCCGTCCCTGCTTCAGCCCCCACAATAAAGAGTTAGCCCCAGAGCTGCAGCCGGTGTCTTGCTGTGGATGGACGCGGGCGGAGAGGGCCTGGTGGGGCCTGGTTCCCTGCGCTGGAGCAGCCCTGACACTGCAGCGGGCGGCTGCCCCGATGGGGCCAGAGCTGGGGCATCCGTCACCGAGCCCCCAGCCACTGGCTCTCGCCCCGGGCATGGGGTCCCCGTATGGGCAGGCAGCCCCCGACCCCAGCCCAGGGACCCATCTCGCCCGGCCCAGCTGGGGCGGGAGCAGGGGGCACGTGGCCCAGGTGAGAACCGGCCTTGTGGGAGCTGGACCACAGCCGCCCCAGCCCCCAGTTATCAGCAAGAGGCTCAGGGTCAGGGTAACAACAAGGGGTTTTATTGAGCCGGACACGGAGGGGACCAGCCAGCCCTGGGCCCTGCTGGGCTCACGTGCGGGAGGAGGGCCTGGCCTGCCCCCTGCCCCTCACGCCGCAGCTCCCTGGGGACAGCAGCGAGCGGGCTGAGCCCCCCACAGGGGCTGGGCCTGCCTGGCACAGGGCAGGGCCTGAGCAGGATGCGGCGGAGGGGCAGCTCCTGCTCCCCCCGGGGCACGTGGGGTGCAGATCTGCCCCCAGCCCGTGCAGTGGGGCAGCCCAGGCCAAACCACAGGCGCGGAGGGGGCTGCGACTCCCCCGGGCTGGGGAGCACCTCGGGGGGGACCGTGCTTGCGGTTATCGCCGGGGGCCCCGGGGCTTCGCTTGTGGGGGCCCTGCCCTTGCAGGCTGCAGTGGGCACCAGGGGCGCAGGGGAGGAGCCGGCGGCCCCGCGCAGAGACGG
>NW_017728895.1:47996-59730 GCF_001723895.1 Crocodylus porosus | reverse complement strand
TGGTGCTCTCACCTTCCCTGGAGATCTTCAAGAGGAGACTGGACGGGCACCTGGCTGGGGTCTTATGACCCCTGCCACCCCCAGTGCTCCTTCCTGCCCATGGCAGGGGGTCGGACTCAATGATCTGTCTAGGTCCCTTCCCACTCAGTGATTCTATGATTCTACATTTCCCACTCCCACCTGCACTAGAGAGAGAAGAGTCCTGACGGCATGCCCCTGGCCAGCCTGTCCCGGACCCTTGCTCACTACTTCCAGTGGTGCGGACCAGAATGGCAGTCTTTGCACCTACTGTACAACAGGGAAGCAGGACAGGGCCCAGAGCCCTTGTCTGAGAAGCATTTCATGTCAGCAAGGGCTGCAGTACAGCAGCTGCAGGAGCTGCTGGCGGCAGCAGTCGTTCAGCAGCTGGGACAAGCTGGTCACCCTTGCTCTGTGACGTTTTCCTTGTTACAAGCCTGTGGGGCTGAAAGCCTCTTCCTGTCATTCAGGTGCCTGGCACAGGTCTGAGAGTGGCAGAGACAGGTACAGCATCATTACTGAGGGGAGGGCGCACTGATAAGGAATGAGGCATGGTGGGTAGCCTGTAGCAGGGAAGGAAATGCCTGGACTGCCATAGCTTCTCCTCTCCCCTGCCTCTCTAACAGCCCCTGAAATGTCTGGCTTTACCAACCCCTCTGCTAATGGAGTAGAGTAAACATTTAGGTCCCAGCAAGCATGCCACCTTTCTGTGCATGTTCAGCAAAGCAGCAAGCATGACAGCTAAAGAGCCAATGCGTTCCTCACAGGACAGAAACCAATAAAACATCTCGGCAGATCCGGGACACCCAGTATTGATCTGTGCACTGCTGATGGCTGACCAGGAACTGCCTCTCTCTAGCTTATTTCTCTTCAAGAACATTAGCAGCATTTCACGGCAGCTGCCACACAGTGGCCATGGACACCTGCAGCATTGCTTTCTAGGAACAGACTGTGCTAAGTTTCTTTTTACTGGAGCCATGTATCTTGCTAGCAGGGCTACAATGATAGACAGCATGGTGCTGCTAGAGAAAGGAAGGGCAAGCAAGATCTGAGGGAAGATAAAAGCATCCGTCAGCTTGTGCACTCAGTGCCATGCCTCGAGGAGCTAATGTTCCTCAACACAGGGCACATCTACACACGAGCATTTACTGCACAGTAACAGAAATTTCTGTACAGTATGGGCACACATCTACACATGCACGTCCATACTGTGCGGCAAATACGGCAACTTATGCTGACTTGAGCATAAATTTGATACTTGCATGATGCAGGTATCAAATTTACAACCAATTACTTACGGAGCAGTAATGCACATGTAGATGCCTTACTGCTCAGTAACACTGTGTGTGTGGACTGACTTGGGGCTAACTTTAGGCCCAAGTCAGTCCATACACAGCATTAATGCGCTTTGATGCCTGCACATGTAGACGCCAGCCTATTCCCACTTACTGCACAGTAAATTTAAGCTGGCATAAATGTACATGTAGACACTCCCACCCAGTCTCAGCATGGAGCTTTGTTTCCCCAGCTCTTTGTCTGCTGAAGAGTTAACAGTCTCCAGTTGTTGCTGTCGGCAGCCCCTCATGGTTGAGGATGATCACTTCCACGGGTCAAGTAAAGGGTTGTAGATGAGTCCACTGATGGCTAAGGCCAATCCTAGAGCCACAGACTCTCTGGCAGATGCCACAGGTGGTGGTTAAAGGGAGGGTTGGACCATGGATTTCTTAGTCTTGTTTCTTTTCCTTCTGTTTCTGTAATTTTTCTGCCTCCAGGGTGAGATGGTTTTCTTCAAAGTAAGATGTAGCTTCTTGCACAAGGCATCACCATATACACCTGTCCCAGGCTAGTTTTTCCCAATTTGTGGTGTGAATGCCACACTTCTCAATGTTTACCTTAAGGGTGTCCTTGAAGCATTTCCTCTTGCTCCCGTGTGTCCTTTCTCCTTGGCTGAGTTGGGAGTAGAGTAGTTATTTTTGTAAATGCACATCAGACGTGCACACAGTGCCCCATCCACTGCTGCTGATGTTGAATAATCAACACTTCCATACTGGCAGTGTTAGTGTCAGTGAGGACACTGGCATTTGTATGATGAACCTCCCACTTTATGCCAAAGGTCTTTCCAAGATAGTGCTGGTGATGGCGTTCTGGCCTTTTAGGATGTCACCCAAGCTTCGCAGCTGTAGAGAAGAGTGGGGGTTATGATAGCCTTATGTAGTAGGACCTTTGTTTGAGCCCTAATGTGATCATTGAACACATGATGATAGTCTTCCAAAGGTCGAGCTGGCACATCGGATCTGATTCTGCATCTCCTCATCCATGTTGGCTTTCTTTGAGAGATGGCTGCCAAAGTCTGCAAAGTGTCCAGCACTCTCCAGCTCCTGTCTGTCAGCGAGGATCTTTGTTGGGGGAGTTGATTGGCACAGACCAGGCTTATGAAGCACCTTTGTTTTTCTGATATTAAGAGTCAGTCCCAGACACTGGTAGGCTTGGCACTGGTATGCCATTTGTAGGTCCTCTTCCTTATGCTCAACAGCAGCACAATTATCATCGTATTGAAGTTCCACAATCAAGATCAATGTAACTTTGGTTTTGGCCTGGAGGTGAGAGATTGAAAAGGTTCCCATCCATCTTGTACTTGATGACAAATGCCTGTGCCACACGATCATGGATGACCATCCTGATGACCACAAGAAAGACAGAAAACAGTATTGGTGCAATCATGCAGACCTGCCTGGCTCCAGTTTGAAGGGCAAAGTGCTCCATAGTGGAGCAATTGCATAGGATGGAGGCAGTCATCTGGTCATGAAGGAGTCTTAGGATGGTGATACATTTCCATGGGCAGCCAAACTTCAATAAGATCTTCCATGGAGCTTCATGGTTAACAGAGTTGAAAGCTGTGGTCAGATTGATAATGGCCATGCACAGTTCCTGGTGTTGTTCCTGGCATTTTTCCTGGATCTGCTAAGCTACAAAAATCATGTCCATCATGCCTCTTGATGGTATGAAGCCACATTAAGATGCAGAAAGGATTTTCTCAGCAAGAGGGAGCAGTCAGTTCAGCAGAATTCAAGTGAGGATCTTGCCAGCAATGGAGAGGAGGGCTGTATTTCGATAGTTTCCATGGTCAGACCTAGCTCCCTTTTTAAAAATGGTGACAATACTGGCATTCCCTAGGTCAGTGGGAATGTCCTCAGTGTCCCATCCAGATTTTAAGAAACTGTGTGGAGCCTGTTGGTCATCGTTTCTCCACTGACTTCGATGACCTCAGCTGGTGTGTCGTCAGGGCCAGATGCGTTGCTGTTCTTCATCTGTCTTATTACCGGGTGGACTTCTTCAGAGGTTAGCGGACTGGCAAGTACTTCCCTTCCTGGATGCTACAGGTTGGGTTTAATGGTTTCATCAGTCACCATTGTTTCTCAGTTCAGGAGTCTTTGGTAGTGCTTCTTGCAGCAGTTTTTGATGGACTTGTCTTTGAGGAGTATACTGAGTGTAAGGGGTGGCAGTGTGAGGGGCAGCTCACACTCCTGTGGGTTTTCCAGACAGGTATAAGAGTGCACAGGATTTGGTCTAGGCATGAAATGTAGCTGGAGATCTGCCCACAGAGCAGGGCATTATTGAGCCCAAGTTCCTACTCATTACCTCCTCAGAAACTGGTCATGGCTGAGCTTGCAAGTTTATTGTCTTATGGTGGTTTGTACCCATGCAGCTACTGGGCAGCCAGTGCCTGGCTCTGGACTACTGATGAGGGGCAGTGGGGTCTGGGGGACCAAGTATGGGGGTGTCAGGGCTCCTGGCTCCTAATTCTAGCTCCAGCACTGACTCACTGTGAAACACATGCCAAGTCCCTGCCTCAGTTTACCCACCTGTCAAAGGGAGCAATGGTCCTGTGACCAGGAAGTACACTATGGCCTTTAACAGAAGATGCTATTTCAGCATGAACCAAAGGGAGGAAGGAAGTATGGGAGCTGTGGAGATAAAATCTTCACAATCTGGGCCACAGCAGCTGTGGTCAGGTAGGAGTGGTTGGTTTGCCTCTGTCATGACTAACCCCTGCAGACACATCTGCTGCTGGCCATGGCATGGGCATGGCCCTTGGCGTACAGTGAGACCTCTGGGTAGGGGTGGAAGGAATCAGTTCTTGCTTTGTGCTATGCCCTCTGCAGAGGCAGCAGTGAAGCTGGTATGCATTAAGTGTGCTCCGCAATAGCTTTCGAGGTCCCATCCCCCGTTTTGGGGACTGTCTGAATATTGTGTGGGGGTGGCGGTGATGGAGTAGGAGCGAACTGGGCATACCTCTGTAGTTACCTCCTTTCCTTCTGCAGACAGCTCGATCCTGGGCATGGACATTGACCTGCAGACTCTCAAGAATGACGTGGTCAGCTTGGAGACCTTCTTCAAAACCTGGCTGCATGACCACGGCACAGACCGCGAGCAGCTCCTCCTCCTCCTCCCTGCAGCAGGCACTGCTCACTGCGCTGCCCCCAGGACCAGCCTAGGTATTTCTCTCTCTCTCCCCCTCTCAGCTGTGGCTGTGGAGTCTCGACCCCAGGGTGTCTCTACTGGGGTGTCTCTGCCTGGGGCTTGGGTGCCACTAATGCAGCACCTGTGACTGAACAGGGCTGTCTGTTTGCAGTGCTCCATTTCCAGGTGCACGGGGGAAGTTCCTGTCTGGGCGTATGGGTCACGGGTCTGATTCTCAATCACACTGTGACTCCTTTCTGCTCCTACCATGGAAGCATGCCTGGCAGTAGGTGTGCTGGACATTTTTCCTCCCTAGGTGCAGCCCATTGCATTTCTCCTTGTTAAATCACATTCTATTGTTTTCTGCCCATTTGTCCAACCTGTCCAGGTCTGCCTGTAGTTGTTCCCTGCCTTCTGGTGTGTCCACTTCTCCCCACAGTTTTGTATCATCTGCAAACTTGGACAGAGTACACTTCACTCCCTTATCCAAGTCACAGATGAACACATTGAAGAGTATCAGTCCAAGGACCGAGGCCTGCGGGACCCCACTGCCCACTCCCTTCCAGGTCGACACCGACCCGTCCACCACCACACTCTGGGTACGACCCTCTAGCCAATTTGCCACCCACTGGACTGTGTAATCATCCAAGTCACAGCCTCTTAACTTGTTCACCAGTATGGGGTGGGATACCGTATTGAAGGCCTTCCTGAAGTCTAAGTAAACAATATTTACCCCTACTCCTGCATCCAGGTGTTTTGTAACCTGGTCATAAAAAGACACTAGATTAGTTAGGCATGATCTACCTGCTACGAACCCATGCTGGTTTCCCCTCAGCATAATTTTTCCTGCTGGACTTTCACATATATGAGCCTTAATAATCTTTTCAAAGACTTTACCAAGGATGGAGGTGAGACTGACTGGCCTGTAGTTGCCCGGATCCTCCTTCCTCCCTTCCTTGAATATAGGGACCACGCTGGCCCTTTTCTAGTCCTCCAATTCCCTCAATTTGCTCTTCAGATTGAGACAGGCCTGGGAGAGAGAAGGCGGCTGGGGCCCTGAGTCAGGGGTGCCTTGGCCCCAGCCTGTGGCTCATCGGAGCCTTTCTTTTCTTTTTTGTGCCCCATTTTCCTCTCTCTCCTCTTCATAGTATGTGTGAAGTGCGACATTCAGGAAAGGATCCTCAGCCCGGCCTTGCTCCCCCAGGCAGCCAACATCACCATGAGGATGGACGACCTGAGCACACCCCTGCAGCTGGCAGCCGGTCCATCCGCCTCGCCGTACAGGCTCAGGGCCATCAAGTAGGTGTCTGCGTGAGGGCTTGGGAGGCCTGGCGAGCTGCTGACCTCTTCCTCCTGCCCTGGTTCAGCCAGGAGATGGGAGTGTCACAGCAGCCTGCCAAGGACCTGGTGCCAGCAGGGGCAGGAGCAGCAAGCCATGGGCTCCCACCCACCATGGGAAGCCCCTACTGCCCACCCCCATAGGCTGCAGGCTCCATCACATATCTGCTCAGAGCCTGGGGGAGGTCATGTTGCTGCAGAGTCTAGGGCACTCAGCACCCATGTCTGGAGGGTATGGGGCAAGCATCTCCCTGGGATGGGAGGTGCTGCACTGATGTTGGCAGCATCAGGAGGCAGCTGCAGTGCTCAAAGGGACCAGGGTGAGCACCGACACATTCACTGCACCACTGCATGCAGCTGCAATGACACAGGCCAGCTCAGCAAGGTGCTGCAGCACAGCAGCAGTTAGAGTCCAGAGAGACAAACTTGTGCAAGCCCCTGCATGCGCTCCCCCAGGACCCTGCCTCCTAGAGCCACACTGGGCAGGTGCCAACATCTCTTGCCTACTGCTGTTTGAGTGTTAAGCCAATCATTAGGTCAAGACTCCTCCATTTTCCTAGTAGGCTTTCCCACCCTGGTGAGAAAACGCAGTTAGCTTCTGGTTGTCAGCGCAGCGTAGGGAGCTTTGGGGTCTCCCGGTCCCACCCAGCAGCCAGGTGTCAGCTCCCATGGGGTTAGGTCTGTGCAGTATGTTGTTGACTTGTCACGGTGGCTGACTGTCACAGCTGAAGGAGACAAACAGCGCTCATTTTCTCAGACTTGACTCAGAAGTGCAGTTCTCCTTCCTGTCAGGTGTTCACTCTGGTTCTGAAAATAAGAGCTAATAATGGCAGTCATAGAGACATCCTCCCAATCTCTCTCTGCATCCTCTTCTGTGGCTTTGTCACAGCTGGGATTTTTATTTCGTTAATGAGCAGCTTGGTTGGTCACCGTGATGCAGTCTCCACTGTTTTCTTCAGGTAGCAAAGATGAGTGAAAAGGCATTTAGCAGGTCTGCAAGTTCCAAATACTGACTATGGGACCATTTCAACCCCCCCGGCTCTGAGCATGCAGATTATTGAGGGTCACTGCAGATGCCAGACCACTGGGGAGGAGGCACCAGCTGTTTTGCAGTCCACAGCACTGCACCAGAGCTCAGGGCAGAAAGCGAGGGCTTGTGATCCAAGGGGAACCACTCAGCAAAGCGTGTGGCTGCCTGCGTGGGGAGTGTGCCAGGACCCCGGGGCTGAGCTGAATTGCATGCAACACATCTGGGGCCTAATGAGGGGCAAGTGCTAATGTCTCAGGCAAAGGGGGATTCCCAGGAAGCCTGCCATAGGGGACAAAAAACAGCAATGAGGGGAGGGACAAGCCCTGCACCCCTTTATGCAGCAGCTTGGATTCACTTAGGGTCGGGGGTGGATTCATAGATTTCATGGATTTCATAGACATTAGGGCTGGAAGGGACCTCGAAGATCATCAAGTCTAGCCCCCTGTCACAGGGGCAGGAAGTCAGCTGGGGTCAGAGGATCCCAGCAAGATAAACATCCAAACATTTCTTGAATGAGTCCAGAGTAGGTGCCTGCGCCACTTCTGGAGGGAGTCTATTCCAGGCCTTGGGGGCTTGAACAGTAAAGATGTTCTGCCTTATGTCCAACCTAAAATGGTCTTTGCAAAGTTTGTGACCACTGGACTTTGTCATCCCTTGGGGTGCTCTGGGGAACAGGCGTTCCCCCAGATCCTGATGCACACCCCTTATGTACTGATAGGCAGCTACCAGGTCCCCCCTCAGCCTGCAGTTCTGCAGGCTGAAGAGTCCCATGGCTCCCAGCCTCTCATCGTAAGGCCTGTTCTCCTGACCTCTGATCATGCGTGTGGCTCTCCTCAGGACTCTCTCTGGAGCCCAGAACTGGATGCAGTACTCCAGCTGCGGCCTCACCAAGGCTGAGTACAGCGGGAGGATGACATTCTGGGTCTTGTTCAAGATGCATCGGTAGATGCAAGCTAGAGTTTTGTTTGCTTTTCCAGCTGCGGTATCGCCTTGGTGGCTGATGTTCATCTTGTCAATCACAACCCCCAAGTCATCCTCCTGCGCAGGGTGGAGTCAGGCACAGGCAGTTTGGCTCCCACTCCCTGCTGGCCCCTGGTGAGTGCCTGAGGCCGTGGCTTTCTTGTGCCATGGTCTTGAACTTGGCCCTTGGGCACGGTCTTTCTTTCCTGACAGGGCTCTGAAACGTGAGGGGGTCTGTGAGTCCATGCTGTATGGGCTGCCCTTTATCATCAAGCCGACGAGCTGCTGGCAGCTGGACTGGGATGAGCTGGAGATGAACCAGCACCACTTCCACGCACTGTGTCACAGCCTGCTGGTGAGTGCCAGTGAGGCCTTAGCTGGCTGGGCTCAGGTGAGGTCTGGGGAGAAATGGCCTGGCCTGCCTCTCGAAAGCTGTCCCATGGACCAGCAGCTTTGGTGCAGTCCCAGGCTCCAGCTGCACCCAGGTCTTTCAGCAGAGTTCCTGCAGCACAGGGGAGCGGGGAAGGGGCCTCTCAGTCAAGCAGATGGTGGCCTAACAAGGTGCGATCTGAACCAAGCCCCACGCAATTCTGGGCTCTCAGGAGAGGACCATACACCTCTGAACCAGCTGGACCTGGTCGAGCTGCCACTGACTCTTCCTCTGGGACGTGGGCACCCTCCCCAGTCAGAGCTCCTCCTGGGCATCCTCCTGTGGACACCGCTGCTTAGCCCTCCAAATGCCGGGGGATCGGCCAAGCTTTTTCCGCAGGACTGTGGGCTCTGTGGGTTCCTAGCTTGTCCCTCTGGGGCAGCACAGCAGGAAGGGCCTTGGCCAGGGGCAGGCTGGGCTGGCTAAGGTAGGTCTCTCTGCCCCCTGCCATCTGTGAGGGAGGGAGAGGAGAGGGCCTGGGTACATGAACAAGGCACTGAGTGGCTGCAGTAGTTTACCCCACTATCCTGGAAAGGCAAGCCAGCTCACATTTGCCATGGGCTAAAAGCAGGCACTGGGCAGGTAGCACAGAATAGCTGATGCCCTGTGCATTGTATCTGTGCATGCAGTAGCTTGTTGGTGTGCCTGTGTCCACAGCCCCAGGTCCACACAGGCACGACGCGAACAGTCACATTGCCCAGAGGAGCGTTAGGCTGAACAGGGGAAGGGTCTCACTTGTGCTGCTCCCTGGGGTCAAGCTCTGCAGCTGGGGTCTACAGCCAGGATGGGGACAGGCCTGCTGGGTGTGGGGGGAGCACACCATCCTGGTGCTTGTAGCTGTGGGTCCAAAGCCATGGGTGCTCCCAAAAGGAGTGATTGCCAACTTGGTACCAGGTCAAACCCAAGGGCATGTTTTGTGGCCCCTTCCACCACTTCAAGGAGTGCTGTGCAGGTACTGGTCTGTCTCTGAAATGGCCACGTGCCCTTGGGATGGAGCTCCTCATCTGCCCCTCAGGGGTTGTCCGTGTAGCAGATTGGGCAGAGCCTCAACCCCATGCCCTGCTTGGCCCTTCTCCACCCAGCTGATGAGTGGTCCCTGGCCCATGCCCCAGGACCTGTCCCTCTGCCATGTGCTGCCCACCAGCCCGCCCGCCCTGCTCACCCTGCGGATCCTGCATCTGAAGCCCCTGCTCTGTGGGCCATGGGCAGGGGTAGGGCAGTGGAGTGGCCTACTGAGATTCCTGCCCCAGAGCCCAGTGGCCTCGCAGGACCCGGCACTGGTGGGAGGGGCTGGCCTGTTGCAGCTTTGCAGATGGTGCCACTTCTGGCTCCTGTTTCCAGAAATGGGACTGGATGCTCCTGGCCGAACATGAGCCGCAGAGTGCAAGCCCCAGTTGGAGCATCGTGGCAACCTCCTACTATGCCGTCATCCCCTCCGACTCCTCCACACTGCTGCTCAGAGCTATCGCGGTCAGAGAGCTCCTGCTGCCCTGCGTGTTCCCAGCCCTCAATGCTGAGCTACCCGAGGCCGCAATGAGCACCATTGAGGCAAGTTGGGGGTCTGCACATGGGGCTGGGGAGCCAGTAGCAGACTTGCTTTTGTGCAGGCGGTCCAGGCTGCTGTCTTTCCTCATCAGGTGCCCAGAAGTCCGAGCTTTGTTTTTCCCTGCCCTGCTCCAAACAGGCAGGGAAGCCCCGGTCCTGCCCGCAGAGCCTGGCTCCTGAGCAAACCAGGAATAGTGTGCGTCAGGGCAGCCAGGGGTGGCCGAAGAATGTCCTAGGCTTTCTCCAAGCACCAGCCTGAGCCACACAATGACCCTGGGGTGGAGGAAGCCTGGCCAAGAGCACTGGGGAGGGGCAGAGCAGGACCTGGCCCTGCAGGGTCCCCACCCAGCCCAAGACAGCAGCTAGTCCTGTCCCCACCAGGCATCATCCAGACAGGAGAGGAGGAGCAGAGCACAGGCAGATGGCCTGGAGCAGCATGTCCTGAGGGCCAAATGCTGAGGTCCCCTATGGGGCTTGTTGCTAAGCCAGAGGTGCAGGTGCCTCATCCTCCCTGGCAGCAGAGACCTGGCCTGAGCTGTCTTCTCACAGGGCTGTGGCTGCTCCAGGGGCATCGCAGGGCTGCAGGTCTCCCTGCCCCAGGAGCAACCACTTCAGGCAAGGACAGCCAGGCACAGCATGGTGGGCACAGGCCTGCCAGGTGCAGCAGGGGGACACCACTCAGGTGCTCATACCTGCAAGTCTGAAGCCTGGGGTGGAGAAAGGATGAGCTTGTGGCAGGGAGGGCAAGAAGGTGCTGCCAGCGATGGCAAAGGCGGCAAGGGTGGGAAGATGGGAGGGCAGGAGGGTCCAGGCGTGGTTGTCAGCAGAGATGGATCAGCACCTGACAAGGGAGAAAGGCATCATGGCTGATAAGGGAGGCTGGGACGGTGCTCCAGGAGACCACGTCTGCTATAGCATTGCAGGTGGCCAGCAACACCACTGGTGCCAGGTGGGCGAGGGAGCAGCCATGGGTTGCAGGGTAGTAGGATGGGGTAGGAGCACGGGAATGCGGCCTCTGGGGCCAGTGCATCTGGCACCCCCATGTCTGCCCAGTGCTCTCTTGGGGAGGGAGCTCAAGCCACGGGCACTGCCCTGTACCAACCAGGCCCGGTCTGATCCACCCTGCACAGAGCGCCCTGAGCAGCCTGGAGCTGGAGCCCATCTACAATCCACTCCGCGTGAGGAGCAACCTCTACAAGCAGCTGCGGGGTGAGCTGTCCCGGCCCCTGCACTGGCAGCTGGCTCAGCACCGCTCCAGGGAGCGACACCCGCCCAGACAGGTATGGCACAGCTCTTGCCTGCTGGCTGCCCGGTGCCACCTGCTCCTGACGTGTCCCGGGCACGGAGCTGGGCCCAGAGGCAGTCAGCATCCTCCCTTCTGCGACTGGGGACACTGAAGCGGTCAGGAAGGGGTGATGGGGGGAGCATGGAGGTCTCAGCAGAGACTGTCAGAGCCTGAAAAGGGAGAAGATGCCAGCACCCTCATGCCGCTAAGCAGTGCTGCTGGAGTGGGGGGCAGAGGCCATGAGCTGCTGAGGTTGCAGGCAGCTTTGTCCTTGCGCTCACTTTGCCTCCCTGCATTACAGCCCCCGAGCCGGCAGCCCCCCAGCAAGGCCAGGGCCACAGTGGCACCCCTGCCGATGGCGGTCCCTGTGCCCAAAGTGCTGCGCACATCCGTGGCCAGGAAGGACCCCTGTGAGTTCTCCCTCTTCTCTGATGAGGATGACCAGGCCTAAGCGCCGCTTGCAGCCCCCCCCCCGCCTCCAGCAACCGGGGCTTGGGCTGTGCCGGGCCCCAGGCCTGCTGGAGCCACGTGGGCCGGCGCAGGAAGTGGTCAGGCCAGTGCCGGAGCTGCTCTTCCCCGGGTGCTTCCCACCACCAGTTCCCTTGTTGCTGTTCTGCTTGGTTGTTAGTTACCGAGTCCATCTGCAGGAAGCTGCTACCTGTGAGAC
>NW_017728895.1:42144-47896 GCF_001723895.1 Crocodylus porosus | reverse complement strand
TGGAGGGAGGAGGGGATGCCTGTGGCACCCCCCACCCTGGGCTGGGGCTCCTGTGCTGTACCAACCCGCCCCACACAGCCCCTCCACCCCTGCCAGCACCAGGAAGCCCCGAAAGGGGGTCAGTGCATCCCACAGTGCAGGACACAGTACCGGGGGTAGAAGGGTTCCTGCAGGCAGCTCCTGGATGGGCTGGGGGGGCCCAACATGATGTTTAGGGTGTACGCAGAGGCCCCCCACAAGTGCCAGTCTGAAGCTAGGCTCTCCCCTTCCCCTCTCCCCCAGCAGTCCCTAGACAGCCGTTCCTGCTCAGGCCTGCCTGGCTTCACAGCCCTGCCAGGACGGGGCTGCCCGGGCAGGCAGTGAGTTGCCTGGAGCCATGCACGTGTTGCAGTGTGGGGTGGGTGCACCGCAGGGTGCCATGGGTCCTCCAGCGGCTGCCCCAGTCCCGTAGCAGCTAGGGATCTTGTTATCATCTTATTTGGATGGTCCTGGTTGTGTGGTTCCACAATAAAGTTATGCGGTGCACTGGTGCCACGCTGCCTGCAGTGAAGGAGTGACGTGGGGAGCGGCTCGGCATCCCCCTGCACAACACGTACCCCAACTCCCCAACGAGCAGGGCCTTGCCTTGGTCAGCCCTGGGGTGGAGCAGCAGCACCAGGTGCTCCATCTGCCCAGGTCAGGGAGAGCAATGGGCAGAGGGCCCCCCTGCAGGAGGCTGATACCGCCCCCTCGTCTTTGGGGCAGGCCTGCTCCATGCCGGCTGCTATGGCCACAACCGACCACGAGCCTCAGTGTGATTACATGGCTGCTGCAGCCCCTCCACGCAGCCTAGCTGCTCTGCCACACACTCCCCTGGCCCAGTTCCTGTGGCTCTCAGCCCAGGTGCCCACACTGGTCTCCCCCTTGGAGGGATAGCACCCGAAAGGGGCCCTGGGGGCAGCTCCCAGGCACAGGCAGGAAACCCAGCGGGAGTGAAGGCTGCTCACTGGAGCGTGGGGCAGCATTGGCAGCAGCCAGAGTGCCGTTCCAGAGCTGCTGGGAGGCGCCCGGGAACAAGGCTGAGAGACCTTTGCCCGGGGAGCAGGGCGCATGTGGAAGGGCTGCTGGGCTTGGCACCAGCCCAAGGAACACCAGGGCTCCACCAGGCAACAGCAGCAGGGGACAGAGGCCTGCCCACGGCCTGCACCCCAGACCGGCCATCAGCAGCAGCAGCAGCTGCAGCCGCCCCTGCGCACAGGGGAAGTAGGTGCTGGTCACAGGCCCTGGAGAAGCTGCAGCCTGCTGTGGGGGCAGGGGCTGCTGTCACAGCAAAGAGGAAGAGCAGAGCCTGCCGTGCAGGGCTTGGGGCCCCTGCTGCAGGGAGCACAGCAGCCAGCCGAGGACGTGGCCCCTGCCCTGCACCACTGCTGCAGTGACAGCGCTCACAGCCCAGCCAGCCTCAGGCCTCTTCCCCCTCCCTGCAAGGTCCCCGTAGCACTTGTCCCGGGCTGGGGAGGGTGCATGGGCCCATGGGCGCTGTCGGGCTGCAACCCTCATGCAGGAGACAGGCTCCGCCGGACAGAGGTGAGAGGAGGCAGAAGTCACTTCCAGTCACATTAACTGTAGTGGAGCCAAGGGCAGGACGCACCCACCCTCTCAAGGGGGACCAGCAGGCATGGGGGGAGTCCCTGTTCCCCTGAGCACTACTGGGAGTAACGACGAATAACGGCCGTAAGTTGACAGAGTAGATTCAAGCTGGACATCGGGAGGCGCAACTTCATGGTCAGGGCGGCTAGGATCTGGAACCAACTTCCAAGGGAAGTGGTGCTGGCTCCTACCCTGGGGGTCTTCAAAAGGAGGCTAGAGAGACACCTCGCCAGGGTCACTGGACCCCAGCACTTTTTCCTGCCTATGGCAGGGTGTTGGACTGGATATCTGCTCAAGTCCCTTCCAACCCTACCAACTATGAACTATACTCCAGCCATCCCCGTGCCATAGCGGCCATCTGGGGCACCTGCTTCCAGCCCAGGCTGGGAGGGGGAGCCACCGTTGCCCTTGCCCCATGTAGGGCCCTCAGCTTCCCAGCTTCACCCCCTGTGCACCCTACATGGACCTGCCAGCCTGAAAAGTTAGACTTTAATATCAAAATAAAACTTTATAAAAATACTGTGAGGGAGAAACCACCCACATCCAAGTCCAAGCACTGGAGGGGCCTCAAGGCAGCCCCAACCGGGGCAGCAGGAGCTGAGTAACCATAGCCCCTCCCAGCAGAGCACGTGGGAGGAGCATCCCTGTGGTGTGGGCACCGTCACCGGCTTCCCCATCCTGTCCCCACCCCACAACAGCTCTCCAGGCCAGTGCCCACCCAGCCCCTCAGTTTGGACCCCTGCCCCCCTACAGGGGCACAGCCAGCCCAGCTCCAGGGCTGGTCAGATCTCCCCCAGGTCCTCATACACAGGTGTTAGGCTGTCGTCATCCACGCACAACTCCGGGCGCGGCCCACGCGGGGGCTTCAGGACATGGCTGTACAGCACCTCCTTGTTGTTGTTGTTGCTGCTGTTGAGGCCGGGGCGGATGCCGGCCCTGTCAGGACCAGGGCCCACACGCCTGCGGCTGGCGTCCGTGCCCTTCTCGAGGGCCTTGGGGATGAGGGCGGCCTGGGGCTTGGGTGCAGGGATGGGCTTGGGGCCCTTGGCACCTGCCTTGGGCTGGACGGGCGGCACCGAGTAGTCGGAGTTGGGGTTGTAGGGGAACTCATAGCCATCCCGGTCGTCCAGGCCCTGAGTGCGCCAGGCCTCACCCACTAGCCGTGCCTCATCGTAGATGCAGATGGCGTCGGGTGGAGGTCGTGGCGCCCGCCCCTCAGGCTCGTCGTAGATGTGTTCCTTGCGGCGTGGGGCTGGCCCTGGGCCTGGCCCTGGCTCTGGCACACTGTCCTCAGGCCGCACCGGATTGTACATGGCCAGGCCTGGACCCTTGGCCACAGCCCCCAGTTTGCTGTCAATGGGGTCCGAGTACAGCGGGTCCAGCCTGGGCCGCAGGCCCTTCACTGAGTCCAGGGGCTCCGAGTACAGGCTGGACACGTCCTCAGAGGGCAGCACGGGCCGGGGCACCTTGGGCAGCGGGGAGCGCGGGGGTGTGCTGGTGGGCGCAGTCTTGCTCTGCGGCGTGGGGGGTTCCGGGAGGCTCCGGGCCTTCAGCAGGCTCAGGGCATCCTTCTCCTCTGGAGCAGCACTGAGCCGGGGAGCCAGCCCTGCCTTGGGGCCTGCAGGGCCATCGCACTCGGCTGGGAGTTCGAGGTTCAGCAAGTCGGCCAGGGTGCTGCGGATCTGCATGACGCTGGGGCAGTCTGAGTCCAGCGAGTCACAGCTCTGCCGGTGCTCCTCCGCCAGCGTCTTCTGCTCCCGGATGGACGCCTCCACCAGCCGGAAGATCTCGTTCCCCTGCTTGGTCTCGAAGGTGAAGTTGCCAGGGCCAGACCTGCAGCGCCGCCCCGCTTCAAAGGAAAACATTACCTGCCCGGCAGGGACTCAGGTCAGAGTCTCGCTCCGCTACCAGCTGCCCCCGCGCACCCAGCAGAGCCACCTGCAGAGGGGCAGCACCAAGCCCCACCACCCGCAGAGGGGCCCGAGCACACATGGGCACCTGGAAGGCAGGTCAGCCCCCGCCCACCCTCCGCCAGCTGCTCCAGCCCCTCGCCAGGGAGCAGACCTGCCTCTGCCTGGTTCCGGCCAAGGCAGGAGGAAGCAGACGCACTGCTGCTGCTGCTATAAACAGCTTCCCTCCCAGACCACTTCCTCCCACCCAGTCAGGGTCTGCAGTGAGAAAGGGCCACGCAGCACAAGGGGCCTGGCTGCGCCGCAGCTGGGAACGACGGAGGGGGCAGCAGCCGCAGGGAGACTGCGCTGCCAGTGGACATGGCAGGGAGGTCACGTGGAGGCGTCTGGGGCACGGTGTTTCCAGCAGAGATGGGCACGAGGACAGGCAGGGGCCCTGGCACAAGGCCTTGGTGGCACCTTGTTAGGGAAGCACGTGCAGCACGGAGATGGACATTGAGTGGGGCAAGTGCAGGGGGGGTAGCCAGGACCGGTGGGCTTGGTACATCAGTCTATTAACCTCCTCTCTCACTCACGAGGTATCCCAAACCTTGCCCTGCAACCCACCTTGTCGCGCCCATATCTCCGGAGCAGCCGGTAGGGCCACTCGTAAAGCGTCTCCTTCGTCTGGGGGTCACAGAGCGCCAGGCCGTCACGCTCCGCCCGCAGCTGGTAGGTCCCATACAGCCCACAGCGCTCAGCCGCCTCTGTCCTCTGCATTGTCACCCAGAAGCTGTTCACTGCGAAAGGGGGAGCTGGGGCAGTCATGGGGGCTGGCGACCTCAGCACTGCGCAGAAGGGCACAGCCAGCACCCGAAGGGTGCCCCGAGGCAGGTGCAGGGGCCTGAGACCAGGCGCAGCCCAGGGCGAGGGGCAGTGCCCCGGGGTGGGGGCTCTGCCCCTGCAGGACCCTGTCAAGCAGCCCAGCCCTACCTTCATCCCGTGAGCAGTAGATGGAGTTCACGGCCATCTCCAGGGCAGGCACTGCAGCGCTGCCCTCTGCGCTACGCCCGCCCGCCAGCCGGGCCTCGCCGCCTGCATTGCCCTGCCGAGCAAGCGAGAGGGACCTCAGCACCCGACACCAGGGGCCCTCCAGCTCCAGGGCTCCCCATGCCCCCCACGGCTCCCAGCCCTTCACAGACCGCACCCCGAGTGAATGGGTGGGCCGTGGCCCCAACTCCCCACGGGCCTGGCCAGGAGCAGCTCAGAGTGAGGGCAGCCGGGGATGCCCTCGCTCCCCACGCCCAGACGGGCCACGGGCTCCCGGTGCCACGCAGCCCTGGCCCGGGCCTGGCAGGAGTGGGGCGGGCGCCTCCGGACCAACCACAAGCAGAGCTTAAAGCGTGAGCCAGGGGCCACATGGGACGATGCTGCGCCACAGACGGCCGTTGCGCGGAAGGGCCGGGCACAGCACGCTCCCCGCGGCCTCCGCGCACCCAGTGCAGGGTGGGGGGTGGTGCAGGCAGCTCTCATGGCTGCTCTGTGCTCACCCCGAAGGCGATCTCACACAGCTTCCCCACCCACTCCGTGCTCTGCTGCTTCTGGGCCGCGAAGAGGTAGCTGCGGTCGCTGGTCTCCAGGCAGAAGGTGGCCGTGCCCTCCTTGGGGCCGCTCTCGCTGGCGGGCGCCACGCTCACACAGTCGGCCAGACGCACGATCTTCTTGTCCAGCCGCTTGGTGCCCGGCTTCTCGCCCGACGCCCCGGGGTCCTTGCAGTCGAAGAACTCGAGGCGCGCCACGCCGTGCTGGCTGGCCGGGTACAGCACGAACCAGCTCTTCTTCCAGCGCTGCGGGACCCGCAAGGCTCAGACCCGGCCCCGGCCCCGGCCCTGCCTGCCTGCCCCGCCCCCGCCGGGCCCGGACGGGACGGGACGGGACGGGAAGGGAAGAGGAAGCGGCTCTTCCGCTCCGCCCGGCCCCACTTCCCCAAACCGGGGGGGGGTCGTGCGGGGCGGGGGCAACGCCGGGGGGGCCCACCCGGGACACGTGGCGGAGCCCCCGGCCCAGCGCGGGGAGGGACAGGACGCGGGCGCCCGATCCCAGTCCCGGTCCCGGTCCCGGGGCGGCCCCGGAGGGGCGGAGCTCGGCCGAGGGGGTGTCGTGGGGGGGGCGCGCTGACCTTGGCCCCAAACTTGAGGCTGTGCTGCACGTAGAGCTGCCCCTCCTTGGCCGGGGGG
>NW_017728895.1:28869-41438 GCF_001723895.1 Crocodylus porosus | reverse complement strand
CCGGCCCCAGCTGGTGCAGGTGCATCATTGCAAGGTGCCTGGGACCACCCAGGTTTGGAAAGCCGCACAGGTCCTTCCCGGCTCTGCTTCTGGGCCCGAGGCCCTCCCCCCCCCCCGTGAGGCCCGGGGCTCATCGGCCCAGCCGTGCTGGAGCTCGGGCTGCACCAGAGCTGACAACCCCCCGAGGGCACGGGATGGGACAGGGAGCGTCAGCCGTGCGGGGCGGCAGCGGTGGTGGCCGGCTCTGAGCCCTCGTGGCACTGGGTCTAGTGTCAGCCCTGTGCACGCCTGCGCGGAGCAGAGAGCAGGCCCCGGCGTCCAGGACAGCCGCAGGCCCGGGTGTGCTCGGCCGATGGAGGCTCCCGGAGGAAAGGAGCTGTTGCCATGGAGACCCAGCTCCTCTGAAACAGGCTGGCAGAGAGCCCAGGAGAGCAGTGCAGCACCGCGCTGCGCTCTGCTGACACCCCCAGCTGCCCCCACGTGACACCCTCCCCGGTGCCCCAGAGCACCCACCTCGCCTGCCCCATGCTGGGCCTTGCCGGGAGCGCGGGGCGCGACGCACGTAACCCTTGCGCCAGTCCCTGATGGCTGGGGTGGGGGTGCGAGGTGCATCGTTGCACAGAGCCGTGTGCCTTTCTCTTTAAACGAGAACGCTTTGCTGTCGCGCCGGGGCCCAGTGCTGCCTGATCCAGCTTGAGAGCGAAGCCAAACCAAACGGCTTCACTGGAGTGAGTGAGAAATAGTGGCCGTGTTGCACCGCAGGGACGGCAGAGACAAGGCTGGTGGGGCACCAGCACCGTTAGAAAGGAGACAAGGTGCTTAGCACCCGGGGAGTGAAGGGTTTAGCAGAGAGATGATGAGCTGTGAAGTCTCAGCCAGGGTTGGGTTTCTGCTGGGGGTGAAGCAGGAATCGAAGGGGCCAAGTGCACCCTGCACCCGTCCCTGCCTCACATCATGGCAGGGGCCAGGTTTCAGGTGCACGAGGGACAGCGGCTGACACCAGGGCTGGGCCCAGCCTTTGGGGCCCTGGGGCTTGTCCCTTTGTTTCCCCTTCTCCCCAGAAGAGGCGGGCAAGGGTGGTGTCAGACCCAGTGCTGGGGTCCCTGGGGCCTGGTGGGCGCAGGGCGAGGGGCTGCAGGCACGTGGGGCCAGATGCCGCTGGGTGCTGGGAATAGCATTGCCTGGCCAGGCAGTTCATTCACGCAAAGTGCCACTAAAGGGCACAGAGAGGCAGGCGTACAGCTCTGCCATGTACCAGTGGCCTGTTGCAGCTGTGTGTGGGTGGGAGTGAGGAGCAATGCAACATGGGATGCCTGGAGGACCGACTGGACCCATGTCCCGTGACACCTGGTATCCACGCGTCACATGGACCCAGTTGGCAGTGAACCCATTCAGAAGAGTATTTGGTTTTCCAGGCATGCTTTTGAACCGTTCCAGGCGGATTTAAACCAGTTTAACAGGCTTGTTCATCTGTCCACTTTGGGTTTAAAGCAGTCCTGGTGCCATGTGTGTCCATGCCCGGGGCTCCTCAGTGCTGCGTGGTGGTGCCCTCAGCTGCCAGCCACGTGCCTCACCAGATGGCTCCCGGGAGGGGCAGCACCAGGACAGCAGCCGTGGGCGGGGGAGCTTTGTGCAGGGTTGCATGTGCCCACGTCCAACTCCTGTCCTATCTGTCTCTCTTCGCAGGCTTCTATGGGAGACCGTGTTCCATGGAGCAGAGGAGGCTTCTCTTCCAATGGCAAGTCCCTGAGCACCAGTGTGGAGGCCCCGGTCCGCGCGCTCCATTGAGGGGCCGTGGGAGCCTGCGCAGAGGCGGTGGCAGATGCCTTCTCCCGGGCAGCTCTGACGGGTGCTCGAGCTGCCTGCTGCTGCGTGTGTCCATTCACCCTCCCTGCCTCCTCCAGGGTTTGCTGCCATGAGCAAAAGGGCACAACGCTCCAGTCAAACCCTCCCCAGTTCTTCCCCTACATCTTCTCTCCCCACGCAGCCATGCCCAGTTCCCCCCAGCTGCATGGGTGTGGGCAAAGCACCGGCCTGGGCACAGGAGAACCAAGGGGCCCCTTACAGTGTGGGCTGAGAGAGCAGAGCAGTTTGGGGGCTGGGTGGCCGGGTGTGCATCCAGCCCAGTCGTATGCCAGAACTGAAGCATCCCGCCATGGTGCCTTCACTGGCTCGGGTGGTGCCAAGGGGCCAGGGTTTCCCAGCGTGAGCGTGGGTGGTGGAGCCGGGAGCCCCACTGGGCCCAGACCCTGCAGTGCGCTGACGTGGAAGCCTGCAAGTTGCTGCCACCAGGCCCAGCCGGGCTTCAACCTCGTGGCTGGCCCACGTCCCCAGCCAGATGTGGCCCCTGCCAGAGCATGCAGCCCTGGTGCCAGCACCCAGGGCTGGGCCCTGGACAGGAACGGCCACGGTGGCGTCGCTAGTCGCTCAGCCTGCTGGGTCTCTGGTGCTGGGAGAGCCGGGAGCAGGAGGGCCACCCTGTGCCACACCAGGAGCCATCTCTGGTGAGGCACGTGGCTGATGGCTGACGGCACCACCACATGGCACCGTGGAGAGCGCAGGAGGAAAAGGGGGCAGGAGCATAAGGGAGCTGATGGAGTTAAGGCTGAGGCCCGCAACAACAGGGTGGGCTGAGGAGGGGGTTGATGGGCTGGGAGCCCCCAGGGTAGGGGGTGGGTGTCCTCCCACCTTGGAGAGGGGAAGCCACCCTCAAGCATGGACCCCCGAGAGCTGGGGGTGCAACAGGGTCCTGTGAGACCATCCGCCCCAGGTCCTGGTCCCCACAGTGCTCAGCAGGGGCAGCAGTGCGCTGCAGCTGTGGGGCTGCTACTGGCCATGCTGCAGATGTGGGGAGCTGCTCACGGAGATGGGGGTGATCCTGGTCACTGCAGGGTGGGGGGGTGTTGCAGTAGCTTTGGGAGGGGCATGGGAATGGCAGCCACGGTGTGACCAGGCTGTGAACACCTCCCTAGGAGGCCCAAGCCAGAGGGTCTTGGCCTGTCACTGTCACCTCTGGGACCGTGGCTGGATGCTGAGCCTGCGCTGGGTTCTGCAATGTAGAGCGGGTGCTCCAGGAAGATGGGTGGGGGCCCCTGGGACAGGTCCATGCATCTGCCACGTGCTAGGTCCCAGGTTTTGTGCAGCATCTACAGGGGCAGGTCTGTGGCGTCCTGATGGCAGCATGGGGAGGGCTGTGCCAGTGCCCAGAGACCAAGGCGGGGCAAAGCCACCGCTGGAGCTGGCCCCCAACCTGAGGGCCCCACCGCCTGCCTTTGCTGCCTGGTGAGAGGCCCATGCCATGGACACACTCCTGCTGGTGTTGCCCATTGGGGATCTGATCTGTCCCCACCACAGAAGCCCACAGAGGTGGGCAGAGCAATGAGCATGGCGGGCACTGGAGCCCAGAGATGCCTCCCCCAGGGCCTGGGCTGCTGGCTGGGCCTGCCATGCATGTGTGTGCACATGTAAGTGTGCATGTGTGTGTTGGGGGCTGCACCCAGGCAAGTGGTGCCTCTGGAAAGGGGTCAGAGTTGCTGCAGACACCACTAGGTACGTGCTGCTGTGGAGGCAGGGTGAGGGTGAAGGGAGCAGGAGCGGTGGGGGGAGACAGGCCAGAGGCGAGTGCAGCCTCTGGATCAGGACCACGGCTGGGTTGCGCTTGGTCAGGGCAGGCAGAGAACAGCCCCTGGCCGACCCAACCCCTGCCAGGATGGGCACAAGCCTGCTCCCACCTGGCAGCGTGTGGGGCTGTGGCCCCAGCGTGTCCCCAGCTGCTGCCTGCAGGCACAGCAGATAGATGCTGGCACCGGCCCTGGGCAGCGATGGGATGGTGCGGCAAGGCCCAGCTGTGCAGCACCACATGCAGCGCCAGTCGGATTGGCATGGCCAGTCATCGTGTCCGGCACGCTGGGTCATCCCCACGCAGGTCCTGAGCCAGGTGGGGCTGGACTGGTGCTGTGGGCTCAGAGGCTGTGCGCGGTCATCATCACCAGGGAGCGCAGGCCTTGGCCCTGTGGCCCAGCTGCTAGGCTGGGTGGAGGCCCACACACAAGCCCAGATGCCAGCGTCCGGTGGAGCTGCCAGGCCGGGGGGCTGCATTGCACTGGCCCGGTGGGGGGCTAGCAGGCCTGGGGACCTCCGTCTCCCTGGTGGCCTGGCTGTACCCGTGCCCAGGGAGACAGCGCGGTGCCCGCAGTGATGTCATGCCCTTGCCGCAGGCTCAAGCACTGGGGGCTGAACTGCTATATGTACGCGCCCAAGGATGAGCTGAAACACCGGCTGCTCTGGCGGGAACCCTACACGGAGCACGAGGCAGGTACTGGCTCCTCTGGGCCCCGGGCCCCATGCCAGGGCCAGGGCTGGGGCCGGGGCCTGTTCCAGGACTAGGGGTGGGAGCCAGAGGGCTGTGCCGGGGGGCAGGCGGTCTGCTGGGCCCTGTGCTCTGCCCTCACGGCCCCACCGTGGTCCCCAGCCCAGCTGGCATCACTCGCCACGGCCGCACAGGAGCAGGGTGTGGAGCTTGTCTTTGCCATCTCCGCGGGGCAGGACATGGTGTTCTCCAGCGCCAGTGACCGGCTCCTGCTGCAGCGCAAACTCAGGCAGGTACCGTGGGCCGTTCCTTCCCTGCCCTGGTGCAAGGGCGTGTGTGAGTGTGAGGGCCCCTCTGCATCCTGGTGCAAGGGACACGTGAGTGTGAGTGCCCAGCCATGTCCTGGTGCAAGAGCATGTGTGATTCTGAGTGCCCAGGAGGGAGGTGGTGTGAGGATGTGCATGAAAGTGCACAAACTCCCCTTGGTCCTAGGTGCCCAGGCTGCAGAGACATTTGCTGTTCCAGGCAGGCAGGAGATGCTGGGAGCAGCGGGGGCTGCTGCTGGCTCCCGTCCCAGGCAGACATTTGGCCACACCAGACCCTCCATGGGGCCATACCCGGCCCAGCACCAAGCCCCGCTGGCCCTGGGCAGGGAGCCCAAGACTGCCAGGGACGCCAGGCACTGGGAGCCTGGCCGCTGGATGCTCATGGCCATGGGTGCTGCTGGAGGGGGAGTCGAGCACGGGGAGAGACCAGGCAGCACCACGGGGGCCTGACCGCAGTGTGTCTCACAGGTGGCAGCAGCCGGGTGCAGCTCCTTCGCGTTGCTCTTTGACGACATCGACCCTGGCCTGTGCCAGGCCGACCGCACCATCTTCCCCTCGCTGGCCCAGGCCCAGGCTGCTGTGGCCAACGAGGCATACCGGGCGCTGGGGCAGCCGCCCGTCTTCCTCTTCTGCCCCACAGGTGAGGCCGGTGCCCGGGCAGTGCCCCCCTCCCGGCCTGCTCTGCCCTCCGAACCCCGGGCCCACTGCCCTGCACCCTGCAGTGTCCCCAACCGCAGATCCGTTGCCCCGCCAGCACCCCCAGCGTTCCCAGCCCTGGCCCCACTGCCCCACCAGCACCCCCTAACTCCAGCCCCACTGCCCTGCTAGCACCCTCAGTGCCCAGCACCTGGTGTCCCCAGCCCCTCTGCCCTGCCAATACCCAGCATGCCCCAGTGCCCAACCACTGCCCCACCAGCACCCCCAGTGCCCAACATGCCCAAGCTCAACCCTGGCCCCACTGCTCTACCAGTACCCCCAGTATCCCACCAGTGTCCAGTATGTCCCAGTGCTGCTGTCCTCCAGTACAGCCCAACACCAGACGCCCCTCGGCTGCTCTGACACTGCAGCAGGGTGCAGTTTCACCCATTCGCCCTGCCCGCGCGCCCCATGTCCCCTGACAGGCCCCCATGCTCTCTCATGTAGAGTACTGCAGCGCACTCTGCTCCCCCAGCCCCAGCCACTCCCACTACCTGCTGACCCTGGGCCAGGAGCTGCTGCCGGGCATCGGCATCATCTGGACAGGTGAGCGCCCACAAGGATGGGACAGGAGCATAGGGTGCTGGTCCCAGGCTGGTGTTTGGGAGCCAGCGGGACCCCGGTGTGGACATGGGCCCCCTGCCCCCAGCTGCTTCCTGCAGGCTTGTGCAGGCCCCTGGGTGCCCTGAGCTGGCGCTGGCTATGGGCTCCAGCCCATGGAGTAGAGTGGCCATTGGGGCCTGGCCCCTTCCAGCACCCTGTCTCTCAACCCCACCCCTTGTCTGTGTGCTCTTGAACATGCGTGTGCCCCTGCTGGTGTGGGTGTGCGCCATGCGTGTGCATCTGTGTCTGCTTATGATGGTCGGTGTCTACCTGCACCCGCCGTTGGGAACATGTCCATGCTTATACATGTCCTTGTGTGTGTCCTTGTGTGCCCATGCATACCTGTGCCTGTGTGGATGGTGTGTCTGTGGTTGGTGCCCATGCATGCATGTGCCCTGCATGGATTTATGTACGTGTGCATGCTGGGCCGGGACAGGCCCCAAGGTGGTGTCACGGGAGCTGTCGCCGGCACTCCTGGAGGAGGTGGAGGGCGTCCTGGGCCGCAGCCCTGTCATCTGGGACAACCTCTATGCCAACGACTACGACTGTCGCCGCGTCTTCCTGGGCCCCTTCACGGGCCGCTCCCCTGGGCTCATGTCCCGGCTTCGTGGGCTCCTGCTCAACCCCAATGGCGAACTCCAGGCCAACTATGTGCCCCTGCACACACTCGGCACGTGGCTGCGCTGCAGCCAGCAGGGACACGGCGCGCGCACAGGTACCAGCATGGCCTCCTCTGCACCGGGGACCCAGCTCCCGGCCTGCCTGGCTGCACCTGCCAGGGACCCCCTCTGCCTGCAGGGCCCCAGGGTGAGCGTGGAGGAGGTCTCCCCACCCTGGCCCCCAGCCCCACCCACAGCTGGGTTGAGATGTCAGGAAACGGCTTTTCCTTGGGGAGCTGCTAGGGCTGGGGGTCTCCAGCACTGGAGGGGTCAAGGAGAGGCTGGGCAGGGAGGATCCAGGCGCAGGGATGCCGGTGCTCTGGAGCAGGAAGGGATTTCCCCCTGGTCACACTGGTCTGGACTGGGGGGTTTCCGTTTCCTCTGCAGTGGGGGCACGGCCTGGGCCTGGGCTCTCTGCAGTGCCCATGACCCCCCGGTATCCTGGGGCTGTGGGATGCAATGTTTGGGGCTGTCAGGGGTGACTGTGTCCTGCTGGACCCAGGGTTTGTCTAGGCTGGTTTGGACAGGGCTGGGACTGGATGTGACCCTGCAGGTCCCTGCCAGCCCCACTTGCTATGGGGATTGTGTCTCTCCTGGAGGGTGCCCTCTGCCCGCTGACGCTGGGTGGGTGCTGAGCAACAGGTGCTGCAGTGTCCCGGGAGTGACCGTCCCCCTCTCCTCCCAGACGAAGGTGCCGCAGCAGAGCCCCGGGAGGAGCCGAGCTACAGCCCGCAGGAGGCCCTGGACCAGGCCCTGCGTGACTGGGAGGCAGAGATCCGCCAACAGGTGTCGGATCCAGGTACCGGGGGCCGCGTCCACACCATGGCAGCCAGAGGACCTGGGTCACGAGGAGCCTGGGCAGGGCTGGGCACACGTGGGCCATGGGATGTGTGCATGGCTGGGGCCGTGTGCTGCGCGGGGGGGCGGAGCACACAGTATAGTTGGGGCCAGGGTTGTTCCAGGGGGGCATTTTGGGAGCCCAGGCTGCTGTGGCCGGCATCGCAATGGGATGGGCACGGGACAGCACAGCATCACGCAGCCCTGTCTGCACCAGCCCTGCCTCCCTTCCCCCCTGCCCCCGCTTGTCCCCCTGCCTGCTGGGGCCCAGGGGAGCGGGGGCACCAGCAGGACCTGCTCCTGCCTCCGGGGCCTGTGCTGGTGCCAGGGGCACCAGCAGGGGCAGGGCTGGGGATCTGGCTCGGCCCCTGGGTCAGAGATGACCACACAGGCAATGGCAGCAGGGGAAGCAGCCATAGGCTGGGCCACACGCGCCAGGGTGTTTGGGGACACATCTCACCATGGGGCAACCCCTGCCCCCCACGTGCCCTTGTGCCGCAAGCTGCTCTGTGCTCTCCCCGTGCAGCGGGCAGCCCTGAGGAGATGGCGCCTGAACCAGAGCCAGGTCCCAGCAGCGAGAGCTGAAGCCACCCACAGCCCCTGAGCGCAGCAGCGGGAGGCAGAGAGCCGGCGCCAGCACCACGGCTGCACAGCAAGAGCAGGGTGCTGCAGAGGGCTGCAGGGCCCGGGGACAGCAACGCTGGGCAGGACGGGGCTGCACCCGTGGGCAGGGATGAGGACACGGCCCCTGAGGCACCTGTGCCACCCCCCACAGCCCAGGTGCCGACCACCCCAGGCCTCTCGACACCCTGTGGTACCGGGGCCAACGCCCGATGGAGCCCCACAGTGCCTGTGGCTGGCAGTGCCGATGCAGACCCTGCATCACCCAGGGCCAGCGCGGCCAACAGCTGCCAGAGCCCCCCAGTGCCCGCGGCCAGTGGGGCCAGCACCAGCCTGGACACTGCACGGCCCGGTGCCCATGTAACCAATGCCATCCAGAGCCCCGCGGTGCTCGTGGCTGATGGTGTCGGCACTGAGCTGAGCCCCACGCTGCCCCTGGCCAACAGCATCGATGCTGGCTCAGATCCCCCCTGGGCGCAGGCGGAGAGTAGCCCGGCGAAGGGGCTGGGGCTGGGGCTGGAGGAGCTGCGGCTGCTGGTGGAGCTCTTCTACCTGCCCTACACGCATGGGGCACAGGCCACCCAGCTCCTGCAGCACTTCCGCTGGCTCCAGGCCAACCGCCACGGCGCCCGTGCCCCAGGCAGAGCCAGCGACGCCGGCCTGGTGAGTGGGGCTGGCGTGGATGTGTCGGGGGGCAGAGAGCTCCTTGCAGGCCCAGGGCTGCCCCTAACTGCCCTGCTCGCGCTGCCCCGGCAGGAGGAGCAGTGGCAGCACCGGGCCTGGGCCTTCCAGCAGCTCTGCACCCGCATCTGCTGCCTGCACGGGCGCTTCGTGAGCTGCGCCAGCCGCGCCCTGTGCTATGACCTGCACCGCTACCTCTGGGACCTGCGCACCGTCGTGCTGGCCGCCCACGCCTTTGCCCTCTGGCTGGGTGCGTCCAGCCCCCGCACCCTTGTCCCCCTTGCTGGCTATGTGCCCCCCCCGAGCACCCTCAGTTTCCAGCTTGGTACATGGCCCCTACCCTTGTACCCCACCGGGGTATGTGCACCCCACCCTCACGCCAGCAGGGCATGTGCCTCCCTCCACGCTCTTGCCTCCTGGTGAGGCCCATGCCGTGCCCCCTGGGTGCAGCGGCTCAGGAGCGGGCAGAGGCAGGGTCTGTGCTGACATCCTGGCCCTCTGATCCCTGCTCTGCGACCGTCCCGTGTTACTCCTCTTGCAGACGGCCGCATCCTTGCTGACCCCGACCCGCAGGGCACATGGAGGAGCTGCTTTCGCTGTACGTAGGGGCACCCCCCACCCTGCTGGGCTGGCATCAGGGCCGTGGCATGCCAGAGGCTCCAGTACCCTTGGCTGGCTCAGCTGGCAGTGCTGGGGCCCAGCATGGAGGTCAATGCTGCCCCATGAGCCAGTGCCGGGGTGCAGCCGCCATGCCCTGGCAGGAGCTGGGGCATGGGGACAGACAGTGCCAAGTCAGGGCCCCGTGTCCCCCATGCCGCAGGCAAGGCCCTGGGTCATGGCAGGTGCAGACTCACTGCTGTGTGCCTCCCCCAGGGTGCCAGAGCAGTGCCGCGGCCCTCGCCCTGGCCAGGGATGTGGAGCCCTGGGTGCGCCACGGCGGCCTCTCGGGGGAGCTGCAGGTGAGCGCCCGTCCACCGGGGCAGGGGCACTGTGCATCAAGGGGTGCAGGACACCTGGGTTCTGCTCCCAGCACCCCCACCTTGCTTGGTGGCCCAGGGGGGCAATTCCTCCACCTTGGTGCCATGGGGAAAGGGCTTTGCTGGGCAAAGATGGGCAGTGCCTGCAGTGCAATGACGGAGACTGCATTGCAGGCACTGCTGCCCGTGGGGAACAGCTGCGAGCTCTTCCACTACCCGCCCCCACTCGTGCCCTCCAGCCAGCACTACACCCTCCGGCCCCTGCTGCCACAGGACCAGGTGGGTGCCACAGCTGGCTGCTCCATAAAATAATCTGCATATATGCTAATCTGTGCTATAGAGACTTGCTGATGGGCAGCAGCCTGGGCAAGCGAAGCCCGAGCACCCCCAAGCCAGGCTGGGAGACCTCCACACATGCTGCCTGGCCCAGTCCTGGCCTGGGTCCAGGGACAGGTCAGTCCTGTAGCCCAGGCATGGCCATCCCGTCCGGGCACCTGCCGGTTGGTGCGCAGGCAGGAGCAAGTGTGCGCTGGGGCAGAGCAGAAGCCCAGCAAGCTCATCTCATGCAGGGCCTGGCAACCCACGGCCAAATGGGAACAGCTGGGGGGGGGGGGTTGCAGGTCAGGAGTGAGGGGCACCAGCAGAGCTGGGGGGCAGGAATGAGGGAGATGGGCAGGGCTGGGGGTACCTGGGGACGGCGGGGTCCATTCTGAGCTGTGCCTGGGTCTTGCAGGACGAGCTGTACTGGCTGTGCCGGGAGGGGGTGGAGTGTGGCCCTGATGCTGCGGAGACGTTGGCAGCGCATCCGGACCTCCTGGGGGACTGGTAAGGGACGGGTGCCCACGGCGTGCCCCTCGCGTGCTGCTGCACTGGCCACAGGGACCAGGATGAGGCTGGCACACCCGTTGTACTGCGACATGCCAGTGGGTGGTGCTGGGGTGCGGGTCCAGGGGTGCTGTGTCCCGGGGGTTTGTGTGGCTGCTGTCACTGGCCCAGGAGAAGGGGTGCCATCATGGGGGCAGGCCGGTGCAGTGCCCGTGGCCCAGCTATGCTCTTGCCCTGGCTGACAGGCTTCTGGGCAGCTTCCTGCGGCTGAGCCCCGAGTACATGTTCGTGCTGGAGGACACGGCAGGGCCCTGCGGGTATGCAGCCGGCGCCCTCCATGTCCAGAGCTTCCTGCAGCAGCGCGAGCACATCTGGCTGCCCACCATGCGGCTCAAGTACCCCCGCACCCCGGACGGCGCCGCTGCGCAGGTGAGGCCCTGCTGAGTCTGGGGGATGCGGGTGGCGGGGAAGGTGCCTAAGCAGGGACTCGACAGCAGTGTCCAGAAGGCAGAAGGTTTCCTGACAGAGGAGGGAAAACACCTTCCTTTCACTGCTGCAGACAGCAGGGCACGGGCCCGTGGCTGGCAGACCGGAGATTAAGACAAATTTATAATCTTAGAGTCCCAGAGCTGTGGGACTGGCAGGGACCTCCATGGGTCACATCCAGTCCAACCCTGGCCTGAGACGGTATCAGCCCTGTCCAAATCAGCCCAGACAAACCCCGTGTCTAGCCTCATAGCCACACGATATAGTCACCCCGGATGTGTCTGGACGGTTTAGGAAGGGGCTGATCCTGCCTGGTGCAGGGGCTGGGCCTGCTGTGACTGAGGGATGGGGGGACTTCCCTGGACCCTGATTGACTGCTGTCCGTGCCGCAGGGCACCGTGGGGGAGGCGGTGATGTCCTTCCAGGCAGAGCCGCTGGCTGTGCCCCCAGCTGTACTGCAGCGCTTTCCCTCGCTGGTGCAGCTGGGCACCGCGCCACGTGTGCGGGACCCAGGTGCTGCCCGCGGCCTGGCCATCGCCCTGCTCAGCGCTCTCCGCGCCAGCGGTGAGTCCTGACCCCTGGGTGTGGGACACAGCATGCCCTGCACAGGGACGGGGGCGGCGGGGCCTGGGCCAGGGCTGGGAAGGGGGCCATGCCCAGGTGTGGGGCTGGGGTTGGGCAGGGCTCACAGCCACGGGGCACCTCTCCAGAAGACAGCCTGTGCCCGTGGTCAAGGAGCGTGGGGCAGGGGAGGCCAGACCAGGCTGGGGCAGGGCACCTTGTTATCTGGCCCCGCCACTCCCAGTGCAGCCCCTGGCTCGGCTCCGGCCCATGCTCTGACCGGCAGGACCAGGGTCCCGCACACTGCCCAGCCCAACCGGGCCCAGCCTGGCCTGTGACTGCAGTGACCGTGATGCCTGCTTTCCCTGCAGGGTCCCGGGGCGTGTTCTGCGAGGTGAGCACCGCGCAGCACCACCAGCTGCATTTCTACGGGAAGCTCGGCTTTGTGACGCTGCCTGGCGGGCAGGCCCATGGCCCTCGCACCCAGCTCCTGGGCCGGCTCCTCTGAGCTTGTGGCCACAGCCCCAAGACAGGCACAGAGCAGAGGGAATGGACACGGGAAGGGCCGAGGGCAGCACGACAGTGACATGGGCCCCAAGGGTGCAAGCCCTCAGGCTCTGGACATGGTAGGCCCCACAGGCTTCCCCTGTCTGGACAGGGTGGCAGGGATGCCCAGCCCCCTCCCTGCTGGCCCCGTGGCAGGAGCAGAGGGTCTCGGTGCCAGGGCGCTTGACCGGCTGCCGGCTCTGCGGGAGCTCCCGGACGATGTGCGTGGGAAGGACGGGCCTGGGGGACGCTGCTGCTTCAGCTGCAATAAAGGACGTGTCCAGGTCTTGGCTCAGTCTCTTTTTTGCAGCAGGGGATGAAACTGCCGGACCTCCCTCCCCTCACCTGCCACTTGCTTCTGATGTCCCCTGCCCCAGGGGAGGCTGAAGCTGCCTTGGTCCCCACCGCCTCCAGTGGAGCAGCCCCACAGGGCGCTGCAGGC
>NW_017728895.1:20685-28526 GCF_001723895.1 Crocodylus porosus | reverse complement strand
CGCCCGGCCTCCGCCCCGTGCCCCGTGCGGGGTGGCCCTTCCCGCGCCCCCGGCGGTTCCCAGCCGGGCGCCTGGTGGCGGCTCTTCCCTGTGCCGCGTCCCGGGCGCTCGCGGCCACCCCACGTCTGCTCTTCGCCGCATGCCAGCTGCTCCCCTGCAGCCGGGGCCCGGGTCTCCGTGCCACGCGACTCGCTGGCTGCACGGGGGCGCGACCCCGGCCTCTGCCAAGGGCGTGACGGCCACGCACCCCAGGCTGCTCCCTGTTAGGGTCCCCAGGGCTTGTGCCCCTCAGACCTGCCCCTAGAGGCAAGGGGGTTGTCGCTGCTCCGGGTTCAGGGGCAGGAGAGACGCTGGCCCATGGCCGTGCCAGTGCAGCCCAGGGGGTCTGAGTCTGCCCCAATCCCCTGCCAGGACAGGGCCCAGCCAGGGGACCTCATGGCCCTGACTGCAGTGGGAGGCAGGGGACAGGTCACCGGGCTGGGGTCGGGGGCTCCCAGCTTGGCCCCTGGAGAAAGAGCAGAGCTCAGCCACAGGCAGCCTGGGCGAAGACATTTCCCTCCCTCCTCAGGGCTGGCAGGGAAGGGGCAGCGACGTGTGGGCACCACCGGGCCCAGCCGCCCGGGGATGCCCCTGAGGGAGGAGGGTGACTGTGGCATCCCCGCAGCCCCCCCAGCCCGGCGCTGAAAGGCCCTCTGATTCCCAGCTGGCAGCGCCGGCCGCCCCCGTGCCTGGCCCCGGGCCCGTGAGGAGGTGGCCGGCCCAGCGCGCAGCCGGCCATTCACGGGGCTGCCGGCGCATTCCTGAGGTTTCCTGGGCAGTCGCAGGAGCCGGCAGCTCTCCTCGCCACCCCACCGCTTGTTTGCTCAGGGCCGGCCCGGCTCTGGGTCCCATCCATGCCCGTGGGGCCGGCACGTCCCATGTGTGCTGGGGCGGGTTAAGCATCCTCTCCGGGGCAGGGGCCTGTGCTTGCTCCAGCCCCGGCAACGGGCAAGCCGCAGCCCTGGTTGCAGCAGGCTGCAGAGGACACGTCAGCACCCGCCCTCCCACGGGGGATGCCTGCACACCCGGTGGGTGGTGGAGCAGACTGCGTGCAACCACGCAAGCATGGGACCCTCCGGTGCCGTGTGGCTCCTGCCCTCGCTGACAGCTCGTCCAGTGCCTGCCTTGGCACCAACTAGTCCTGGGCCAGGGCTGTCCTGGAAACGCCTGCGCCTGGCTGCTTCCAGCCTCTCTGGGGCTCTGAGAGCACGGCTGAGCCTGGCAAGGAGCAGCCAGCCTGGCCCCAGGGACATTGCTGTTGCCTGCCAGCTGGTCTGCCTGGTCTCGGCTGGGGCGGTGCTGCTGGTGCAGCGCATTCTTGTCCTCAGACCCACTGCTGGGGCCCGGAGTCCACTCGGCCAGTGCCGTCTTCCCCAGGCGAGGCCGGGCAAAGGGCACAGGGTGCAGTCCGGTCCTGCCACCAGCTCTGCCACGCTGCCCATCCTGCCACGGCTCCCGCTTTGGGGCCAGGAGGGTGGCTGAGAGGCAGCGGGGGCTTGTGGGAGATGCAGACTCCTTGCACCAGCCTGACTGGCCACCTCCTCAGCTGTGCTCGCTGCATCCAAAGCGAGGGAGGCCGGGCCCAGGGGATCATCTGGTATCCACTGGGCTGGGGAGAGCGAGAGCACGGCTGGCCAAGAACCGCGGGGTGAGGAGGAGCCAGCCTGGGGCCACAGGGCTTTGTTGCCACTAAGATCCCTTTTACAGAGACCCCCAGGGATTGACACAGCCCCTTGTCTGATTTGGTATCAAGTGTACTTTAATAGTAATCCCTAATCTTTATTATAAGTGTTTGCCCCATAATACGACCCGGCAAGAGGTTCTTTAGGTGTTACAACAGCGACCTTTGGTGGTACCAGCCTCAGATTATTTTTTACACGCACACGCACAACCCCCATCCTGTGCTGGGCGTGCGGGATGTTGGTGTCTGGATTCCTCGTTATTCAAACAAGAATCCCAAGGTTACTCCTGTCTCCCCAGGGTGGCAACGTAAAACACAGCTGTTCCTTTGTTTGTCTACTACTTTTCTAACTTTCTCACCTCAAATTGTCCAATCCTCAAGTTTCTTACCTCATCTTTTTAGATAAGGTACTCCAATCCTATTCCATTTTTGGTTTTCTTTCCTTCTAGGGAAACCGCTGCACCTGGTTAGCCCACCAGACCAACTGCAGCACTCTCTTTTCCCAGTGCCTTATAAGGCGCTCTGTACAATTTAATTGCTTAGTTCCAGGAAGGCCTAAACTAGGGTCAAGAGTCTTAGCATAATTCATTTTGCCCACTTCATGGCCCTTGGGCGGAGCTGAGCTGGCTGTCACCCTCCAGGGCTGCCCCTACGCCTGCTCAGAGCTGGGGCCATGAGGGCAGCTGTGCGGCCGCCTGCCCAGCGCACGTCGTGCCTCCTCCTGCGGTCGCGCTGGCAGGGCCATGTAGTCCCAGGTTGGCCCCTTGCCCTGGTTCTGCAGTGCTGGGGCCAGTGATAATCTCCCAGCCTGACATCACATATGGCGTGAGCCTGCGAGCGCCTTGCCCAGAGCTCCCTGCAGCCGTGCTGCGTGAGACCATGCGTTAGCAAGGGGCTGTGTGACCTTGCCTGTGGGAGTCCCTGCCCGAGTCAGCTGCCAGGCTGGTGCCTCCTGGCTGGATGTGCAGCGTGGCGCCAGGTCTGACGTGGGCTGCCCCCAGGCCCTGGCCAGTTTTGGCCCATGGCTGCTGGAGCCGTTTCCAGGCTGTTACATAAGCTCGGCAGATGGCTTTTCTCAGCCCATGAGGCAGGTTTTCCAGGGCTGCTGCCACTCCCAGTCATAGCTTTCCAGGGCTGCGACCGCCAACCTCCCCCCAGGAGCATCACGGGGCCAGCCGTGGTGGCCAGCAGTGCTGCCGGGACCCTGCCACGTACAAAGACAGTGCCACTGCCTGTGCCACAGCCTCCCCTCTGCCCGGGCAGCCGGACTCTGCTGCCCTCCCACCCACAGCGCAGGGCTGATCTGTGGTGACCCCTGTGCCCTGGGATGCACCCTCGTCCTTGGGCTCCCCCCTGAGCTGGACTTTGCATGGGGCTGTATGAAAGCTGGCACCCATGGGGCCATCCGTGCCCAGCCCCAGCCCTGCACCACTATCGTTCCCCTGGCCCTGCAGCGACTGCTTCTCCCCCCACATCACTGCAGGGCTAGCGCAGAGCAGGTCCCCACCAACCGGCCAGCAGCACCGCAGTGCAAGCTCTCTGGTGCAGCCGCTCGGGGGCTGGCTGCTGGCAGGAGTGAGAGGTGCGCAGCCTGGGCTGTGCCAGTCCTGCATGGTGCCACGGCCCCGCACAGCGCTCAGCCAGGCCTGCGCCTTGCTCCTTGCCCTGTGTCCCATCTGTCCCTGCTGCGGGGCACGGCCAGGTCACCCCAGGGTGGGAGAGGGCTCTGAGCCCCCTCTGCTGTGCCCAGCCCCAGGTGAGGGTCCCCAGAGCCCCCGGATCCCGGCCCCACCTCAGCTGCCCCTCTCTTGCCAGGCCAGCAGCAGGCATGAGGAGCAGTGTCGGTGTTGCCAGGGCCCGGCGGGAGCCGCTGGCCCTGCTGTGCAGCCTGTGGCTATGGGGGGTGGCAGCGCAGCCCAGCACGCCCCCCCCCACGGCGGCCAGCCCCGGCGCCCGGCTGCGCTTCCGCCTGGCCGGCTACCCCCGCAAGCACAACGAGGGGCGCATCGAGGTCTTCTACAACCAGGAGTGGGGCACAGTCTGTGACGACGACTTCACGCTGGCCAACGCGCACGTGCTCTGCCGCCACCTCGGCTTCGTGGGCGCCACCGGCTGGGCCCACAGCGCCAAATACGGCAAAGGCGTCGGTGAGCCCCATGCACGTCTTTCCCAGCACACTGATGGCACAGGGGCGATGTGCATGTGCGTGCACGCGTATGTGCCAGAATGTGCATATGCGTGTGTGCTTGTGTCTGTGTGTGTGTGCTTGCGGGAGTGTCAGGCTGGGTGTTCATTGCTACAGGTTTGGGGAGGGGGAGAGGAAGGGGCCTGCGTGAAGCCCCCCTCGAAGCACTGCTTTGCTGTGGGATTGGCAGGGCTTGGGGTGATCTCTCGGCGCCGCTCTGTTTTGAGGGGAGCTCCGTGGGCTATGCCCCCCCCACTCCTCCTTGCCCTGCTCTGGGGGCTCCCCAGGCTTGGTAGGGCAGGGGCTGTCCCGGTGAGCTGCCCCCCACCTGGCCCCCTGTACCTGGGCCCTGACAGTGGTGCCCCCTCCCCCTGGCAGGGCGGATCTGGCTGGACAACGTGGTGTGCGGGGGCAGCGAGAAGAGCATCGTGGACTGCAAGTCACGGGGCTGGGGGAACAGCGACTGCACGCACGAGGAGGATGCCGGCGTGGTCTGCAAGGACGAGCGCATCCCCGGCTTCGTGGACTCCAACGTCATCGAGGTGAGTGCCGTGCTGCACTGCGTTGCGCCGCCGGGCAGCCCTGCCCCCACGTAGCCTCATCCTGCCTGGCACTGGCTCCCCGCCTGGCCCTGGTCCACCTTCCGGAGCCGGACGCTGCCAGCTGCCATGCTGCCCCCCCCAGCCCTGCCCGGGGGCTCTGGGACTGGTCCCAATGCCCCAGAGAGCTAGTGGCCTGGGCACAGCCTGCCCCAGCGCGGACCCCAGGGCTGCAGCATGTGCCCAGGTGGACGGTGGTGGGAGTGGACGGACATGAGGACTCCCCGTGGCACAGGGATGGACAGCGCCATGCACCTCTGACTGCTGCAGCACTCAGCCGCCTGCCGGCCTGGTCCCACCTGGGGCCAAGGTCCGACCCCGGGAGAGTCCAGGACTGGGCCCTGCTCCCTGGAGGAGCTTCTCTCTCTGAGCCTGGAGCCTCCCCGAGCCCAGGCTGGGGTTCCCCTTCCCGCCCGGCCTCGCTGCCCTGTCACTCCGCTGCTCGCTGCCTCCACCATGACGCTGCCCCGGCCTCTTCGTGCTCTCCCGCTCTCTGGTCTCTTGCTCACTCGCTCTCTCGCTCTTCCAGGCTCTCTGGCTCCTCTGACCCTGCGCTAACACCTGACCCTGTCTCCTGTCTGGGGACCTCGTGCCCGCTCAGCCCCTGCCCCGGAGGCAGCGGGTGGTGCCCATGGAGGCCCCAGTGCAGGCCTGGCCCTCGGAGATGCCCAGAGTACATGGGGCGGGGGACGGGTCCTGCTATGTATGGGCTGAGCATGCAGGGCTGAGATGGGGGCTGGTGGGTGCTGGGCCACGGGCTCGTGCCGCTCTGGCTGGCGCTACTCCAGCGTGCATGTGACGCACAGTGCTGGATCCCACCTCTCTGAGTCCCCGCTCCTGGGACCTGTGTCCGAATTGCTGCCCCAGGCCAGAGAGAGGCAGGAGTTGAGCCTGGGCCGGTCAGTGCCGCGGCAGGGTCCAGGTGCCCGTGGGGCTGACCGGGCTCTCCCCCCGCAGACGGAGCAGAACCAGGTGGAGGAGCTGCGGCTGCGGCCCGTGGTGGCCAGCGCCCGGCGGCGGCTGCCGGTGATGGAGGGCATCGTGGAGGTGCGCTACAAGGACAGCTGGGCCCAGATCTGCGACGAGGGCTGGGACAGCCGCAGCAGCCGCGTCGTCTGCGGCATGATGGGCTTCCCGGCCGAGAGGAAGGTCAACAGGAACTTCTACAAGTGAGTGGGTCCCAGGTGCCTGCGCGGGGGGCCGGGGCCGGGGCCTGGAGAGGGACAGCAGGGCCAGGCGGGGCAGGGGCATTGCTGGGGGGCTGCAGTGGGGGTCCCTTTGGGCAACGCTGCCTGCTGACCCCTCGCTGGGGTGCCTGGTGCTGCCATCAGGACCCGGTGGGTGCAACCCCCTGCTCCCCCACGACCTGGTCCCTGTTTGTTCCCACAGACGGCTGAAGCGCGCAGCCAGGACGAGGGCCTGGAGCCTGGGGCTGGGCAGCAGGTAACGGGGCAGCGGCCACATGGCCTCTGCACCCCGGGGCTGGCCCCGCTGGCTGAAGGGCTGCTCTGCCCCTTGGGCTGTGACCCGGCACCATGGCTGGGCCCTCGCTGCCCATGCCATGTGTGGCTGTCTGGTCAGGGCTGTGCCCGGGGCTGGGCCAGATCCTGCTTCCGCTGCTCCTGCCATAAGAAATGGTTCCTTCTCCCAGGCCATGGCTGCGCCTGCGCCTGTCTGCCCAGTGCCCACCGGCAGGGCCGGACAGAGTTGCCCGTCTCAGGGGTCTGGGGCTGGGGAACCAGGTCCTTGGCCATTGTGGGGGCCTGGGAGCAGAGCCGTCTCTCCTGGAGGGTCCAGGGCTGGGGCCAGTGGGCATGGGCTGTTTTCTGGAAGAAACGGCTATAGGTCTTTGGCTGGCTGCTGCAAACCCCATGCCTGAGTCTCGCGCGTACGGGAGCTTGTAGAGCCTGCTTGAGCACTGGGCAGCTCCGCCGTCATCCCCGCTGCTGCCTGCCCCTTCCCCTCCTCGTGGACCGAGGGTGTCTGGGGACAGGCCGGTGAGGGCGCAGGAGGGACCTGGGCCTCTTGGACCCTCCTCGCTCTGCTCAGGGCTCAGGCTGCAGCGAACCCAGGCAGGCGATGAGGAGCAGGAAGCCCTGTGGCCCCATGGGGTGCACCGGGTAGTGCCTCATCTCCTCTCCGGGGCGGGGCTGGGCTGGGCGCCGTGTTCCCTCCTGGTAGCTGCCCATCTCCCTGGTGTCAGGGGGAGCCAGGAGCAGCCCCCTGGAGCGCCAAGCACCAAGAAGATACCTCATCCACTTTTCCCTGTTGATATCATCACGGCACCGGTCGCCCAACGCAGCAGCAGTGGCGGCCAGCTTGGATCTGCCGCCAGCCAGGGGCAGCAACATCTGGACTGTCTCTGGACTCCCGCATGGCGTCCAGAGGACTTTCTGCACCGCTGGCCATCATCTAGCGGCAGCCCACAGCTCCTGACAGTCCTACTGTGTTTTGGAGGACATCAAAGAGTCCCCTGGCCTCTGGGGAGGGCACTTCTGCCCCCATGCCTGGCACTGCTGCGGGCTGGTGCTCGCGCATCTCCATCCTGGAGCCAGTGCAGCCTGCTGCCCCCAGTCCACACTGCCGGCACAGCGCATGTCAGCTGCAGGGCTCTGGCACCAAGAGGTCACATCTAGTCCAACTCCCTGCTCCAAGCAGGACCAGCCACAGCTACATCATCCCAACCAAGGCTTTGTCTACCTGAGTCTTAAACCCCTCCAAGGATGGAGAGTCCACCACCTCTCTGGGTGACCTGCCCCAGTGCTTCACCACCCTCCTTGGGAGAGAGTTTTTCCTAATATCCAAACTCAACTTCCCTCGCTGCAATGTGAGCCCTTTGCTTCTTGTTCTGTCATCCTTGGATGTGTTTTAAGACCTGGGATGATGTAGTTGGGGCTGGTCCTGCTTTGAGCAGGGAGTTGGACCAGATGTGACTTCATTGTCTAGGATTTATGATTCTAGGGCAGGCCGGGGAGAAGAGGAGGGGAGTTGTGCTGCACGTAAAAGAGCCATATGATGGCTCAGAGCTCCAGCATGAAACTGGAGACAGGCCTCTTGAAAGCCTCTGGGTTCGGGTTACAGGGGAGAGCAACAAAGGTGATGCTGTGGTGGGGGTCTGCTGGAAAAAAAACCCTGCAGCATCCTTATAGACTCAGCAGTGCTATGCTGGTTAGCACTACGAAAGAAAGAAACTTGGGGGTCATCACTGACCACAAGATGAACATGAGCCTGCAATGCGATGCTGCAACTAGTAAAGCAACCAAAATGCTGGCGTGCATCCATAGATGCTTCTCAAGCAAATCCCGGGACGTCATTCTCCCCTTGTACTCGGCCTTGG
>NW_017728895.1:3468-20500 GCF_001723895.1 Crocodylus porosus | reverse complement strand
GGTTCAAGCACCTACATTGAACACCTTCAAGAGCAAATTGGATGCTTATCTTGCTGCGATCCTGTGACCCCAGCTGACTTCCTGCCCTTTGGGCAGGGGGCTGGACTCGATGATCTTCCGAGGTTCCTTCCAGCCCGAATGTCTATGAAATCTATAAAATAGACGGCCAGCCCAGGAGGATGAGATGAATGAGGCTTTATTCAAGCAGTTGCAGAAGTTTCCCGATCAGAAGCCCTGGTTCTCATGGGGGACTCCAGTTACCCTGATATCTGCAGCGAGGGCAACACAGCAGTGTGCACACAATCCAGGATGTGTTGGGAGAGCGTTGGGGACAGCTTCCCAGTGCAAGTGCTGGAGCGTCCAACTAGGAGCCATGCTCTTCTTGACCTGCTGCTCATAAACAGGGGAGAGTTGGTGGGGAATGCAGTCACGGACAGCAACTTGGGCACCGCTGACCACAAGATGATTGCATTCAGGATCCTAAGGACAGGAAGGATGACGAGCAGCAGAGTAAGGACAAGCAACTTCAGAAAAGCAGACTTTGACTCGCTCAGGGAACTCATGGGCAGGATCCCCTGGGAAGCCAGTCTGAAGGGGAGAGGAGTCCAGGAGCTGGCTGTATTTTAAAGAAACCTTACTGAGGGCACAGGAACAACCCATCCCGATGTGCAGGAAGACTAGCAAATGTGGTAAATGACCAGCTTGGATTAGCAGAGAACTCTTTGGTGAGCTTAAACACAAAAAGAAAGCTTACAAGAAGTGGAAATTGGACAAACAACTAGGGAGGAGTGTAAAAACATGGCTTGGGCATGCAGGGATGAAACCAGGAAGGCCAAAGCGCAATTGGAGTTGCAGCTAGCAAGAGATGTGAAGGGTAAGAAGAAGGGTTTCTACAAGTATTTCAGTAGTAAGAGGAAGGTCAGGGAAAGTGCGGGTCACGGGGGAGGCAGCTGTGTGACAGAGGATGCAGAAAAGGCTGAAGCGCTCAATGCCTTTTTTGCCTTGGTCTTCACAGGCAAGGGGAGCTCCCAGACGTCTGCACCAGGCAGCACAGTTTGGGGAGGAGGGGAGCAGCCCTCGGTGGTGAAAGAACAGGTTAGGGACTAGTTAGAAAAGCTGAACGCGTACAAGTCAGTGGGGCTGGATGGGATGCAGCCAAGGGTGCTGAGGGAGTTGGCTGATGTGTTTGCAGGGCTTCTGGCCATGATCTTTGAAAAACCATGGCTATTGGGGGAGGTCCTGGATGATTGGAAAAGGGCAGAAATAGTGCCCACGTTGAAGAAAGGGAAGAAGGAAAATCCAGAGAACAACAGACCGGTCAGCCTCACTTTAGTCCCCAGAAAAATCATGGAGCAGATCCTCCAGGAATCCATTTCTAAGCACTTGGAGGAGAAGAAGGTGACTAGAAACAGTCAGCATGGATTCACCAGGGGCAAGTCATACCTGACCAACCTGATTGCCTTCTGTGACGAGGTGACTGGCTCTCTGGATGTGGGGAAAGCAGCGGACATAATAAACCTTGACTTTAGCAAGGCTTTTGATGCCTTCTCCCACAGCATTCTTGCAAGCCAGCTGAGGAATTCTGGGTTGGATGAATGGACTGTAAGTTGGATAGAAAGTTGGCTGAATTGTCAGGCCCAACGGGTAGTAATCAATGGCTCACTGTCTACTAGGCAGCCAGTGTCAAGCGGAGTGCCCCAGGGGTTGGTCCTGGGCCGGTTTTGTTCAATATCTTCATCAATGACCTGGAAGATGGGATCCAGTGCACCCTCAGCAGTTTGCAGATGACCTCACACTGGGGGAAGTAGTACACATGTTGGAGGGTAGGACTAGGATTCAGAGAGACCTCACCACATTAGAGGACTGGGCCAACAGGAATCTCATGAGCTTCAACAAGGACAAGTGCAGAGTCCTGCACCGAGGAGGGAGCGATCCCCTGCACCAGTGCAGGCTGGGGGTGACGGGCTGGACGGCAGCTCTGCAGAAAAGGACTTGCGGGGACAGGGGACAAGAAGCTGGACAGGAGCCAGCAGTGTGCCCTTGGTGCCAAGAAGGCCACCAGCACCCTAGGCTGCATTGGGAGAAGCGTCACCAGCGGATGGAGGGCAGCGATTCTTCCCTCTATTCTGGAGGGAGGCCACATCTGGAGTCCTGTGTCCAGCTGTGAGACCCTCACTACAGAAAGGATATGGACACGTTGGAGAATTTCCAACTAAAATGCTTGGGGGCTGGGGGACAGGACTGGTGAGGAGAGGCTGAGGGAAATGGGCTGATTTAGTCTGGAGAAGAGAAGACTGAGGGGGATTGAATAGCAGCCTTCAGCTCCCAGGGGGGCTGCAGAGAGGATGGAGCTGGACTGGTCTCAATGGAGGCAGATGACAGGACAAGGAGCAATGGGCTCAAGCTGCAGCAAGGGAAGTTGTGGTTGCATATTAGGAAAAACTCTCATGGGGAAAGTAGTAAAACACTGGAAGAGGCTCCCCAGAGAGGTGGTGCAGTCTCCATCCTTGGAGGTGTTTAAGACCTGGGTAGACAAAGCCTTGGGTGGGATGATGTGGTTGGGGCTGGTCCTGCTTGGAGCAGAGCATTGCACTAGATGTGACCGTTTTCATTGCCCTCTGCTGGACTCTCTTCAGCTTGTCCACAACTTGTCCACATGCTGTTCTTCCTCAGCAGTTTGTATCCATCTGTGACCGTGCTCCAGTCACGTGTGCTCCCACCAGGTCTCTGTCATTGTGATCATGTCATGGCTCCGTGGCTGTACAAGGACTCCCAGCTCCTCCTGCTTGTTTCCCAGGCTCTGTGTGTTCATGCGCAGACACACGAGGTGGCAAGCCAAACATCTGAGGTAACTTATCTGCGCTGGTCCCATCGTCTCCAGTGTGACCCTTCATTTCCTACATGACCTACCACAGAGCTGTTGTTTGAGGTGCCCGTGCCCATGTTCCCTCACTGCCAGTACCCAGGAGCCAGGTTTGCCCTGGGATAACCCCTTTTTGACATCTAGACTTCAAATGCTGGAGGCTGCCAGGGAGAGAGGAACAGAGGAGGCTGCCGGGACCTCTCTGCCTCGGGCAGGCAGCACCACAGTGGAAGGCTGACTGCATCCAGGGGAGCATCGTGCCAGAGAAACCAGCCGCGTAGTCTGGAGACAGAAAATAAAACAACAGATGAAACTGCCCGCCCCCCCTCTGGCTACAGCACTGCCGGAGACCTGGGTTCACCCCACGGCGTGGGAAAATCCAAAGAAAACCTCTGCCCAACAGACAGCCCCTCACTACCGTAGCGTCTCCCCCATGCCCTCAACAGCAGAGAAACCCCCCAGTTCACGCCCCCCTCCCATGGCCACCGTGGCCTGATGTCTCCTTATTGTTCCCCTGGCATCACAGGCATCCATCCCCACGCCTGCCCTTCCTGTCAGCTGTCCAAGAGCAGCCACGGCCGCTCTGCTTGTGAACACGTGGCCAGCGATGCATTGCCAGGCTGCCAGGGCCAGCGATGCATTGCCAGGCTGCCAGCGCCCTGCTCGTTAGCTTGACGCCCCGCGGGGCTGTTGGCAGGGACATGGTCATTAGCAGGGCTCTGGCCAGCACCTCCATTGTACTGCGCCAGGGCACTGCAGCAATAACGACAACCGGGGCAGGACATGGTGGGTCTCCGGTGGGCCCTGCCTGCCCGGCCAGCCTCTGACTGTAAACCATAGCGTCACAAAGAAGTGGGATGGAAGGGACCTCCGTGAGGCTCGTCTAGTCCAACCCCTGCCTGAGGCAGGATCAGCCCTGTCCAAACCAGCCCGGACAAACCCATCAGCTAATCTCTTTGTAAGGTTACCGCCAGCCCTGACGCTGCGCCCAGATCATCCCCAACCTTTTGTCGACACCTCCAGTGACGGAGAGCCCACCTCTTCCTTGGTGTCTCCCACGGCTTCCCTGCTCTGACAGTGAAGAAGTGTTTCCTCATCTCCAACCTAAACTGACTTTGCTGCAACATCCAGCTATTGCTCCACATCTGCCTCTTTGCGGAAGGAGAGACCGAGCGCTTTCCCTCGGCTCTCTGGCAGCCCTTCAGGGACTTGGAGACTGCTGCCATGTCCCCTCTTCAGCACCTTCTCCACCGGCTGAACCTGCCCAGCTCCAGCCCCTGCTCCAGGACCTGCCTTCCAAGCCCTTGAGCATCTGGACCCTCTCCCCCTTCTCCACGGCCTGCTTAAAACGTGGCATTCGGAAGGGCGCACAGTACTGATGTGGAGTACGGGGGCATGATCACTGCCCGTGTCTTGCACCCAGCGCCTCTGTTGATGCTGCCCAAATCGGCATGGTCCTTGCATGCAGCTGCATCAGCCTTCAGGCTCATGTTGAGTCTGTGGTCTGCCAAGACTCCCAGACCCTCCTCCATCATCTGGGTGGCTGGGATCCACCACATGTCCACAGGTCTGCAGGAAGGGCCCATGGTGGCCTGGTGCGGCCCCTTCAAGGCGCCACGTGGTGCCTCATCCCATTGCCGCGTATGCTGTGGCTCTCGCAGTTCCCGTTTCCGCCCCGCACCCTGCTCCTGCCCAGGATCATCACTGTTATGGGAAATGATCTGTGATGTCACCCATGTCCCCCTGTGGGGGTCGCAGGCTTCTGCTCTCGGGCTCCTGACCACGGGCGGCTTGCTGCCTGTGGCCTGTGAGATGTGGCTGCCCCAGGGACTCCCTGCTCCTCCCCAGCCCCCTGGAAGGCAGTGGGGGGCCTGCCCCATGCGTGGTCCCGGGCCCTGAGCCTGCGCTGGGTGCCTCCTGCATCCCTGAGAGCATGCGCCTGTGACATGAGGCAGGAAACAACGTCGCCGCGGCTGACGGGCAGTTTCCTGACATGTATCACACGGCGGCAAATGACATCACAGCAGTTATTGACTGCTGACGTCACGTGGCAGGAAGACGCAGGTGATGTCATTGCAGAGGGTGATTAAATTGCTGTCACCCGACATGAGGCGGGAAGCGCTCCCATTGGCTTGGGTCTCCAGCCTCGCGCCGTGGGGGGCTCGGTGGCGGGGTGCACGGCACTAAGCCGCTGACGCAGTTTTCTGTCTTGCAGGCGGGTCACCAGGCCTTGCCCCAAGCACAAGTGCAGGGAGGACTGGGGGGCCACCAAGAGGTAATTGGGGCACCAGATGCAGGGAGCCCTGTGGCCACGTGCCAGCCTTGACATGTCCCCGTCCATGTGGGCTGGGACAGATGACTCCTCTAGGCCACGGTACCGGCATTAGGGCAGCAGAGAGTGAGGGCTGCCGGGCTGGGCAGAGACGCAACCCCTGTGGGCCAGGGTCCAGGTGACACTGCCCCAAGGAGCTGGGGTCCGGCTTCCCCTGCCCCTGCGATGCCAGGGTCTGGCTGACGCTGTCCCTGCTGTGCCAGTGCCAAGGTCCAGCTGGCACTGACCATGTGGTGCTGGCATCTGGCTGACACCGACCCGATGGTGCTGAGGTCTGACTGACGCTACCCCTGCAGCGCTAGGGGCAGCTGGTGCTGCCCCTGCAATGCCAGGGTTCAGTTCATGCTGCCCCACCTTGGCACTGGGGTTGAGCTGATGCTGCCCTGGCAGTGTGACGCTGTCCCTGCAGTGCTGGGGTCTGGGTGACATTGCTCCTACAGCACAATGTCACTGCCCCTACAGTCCAGACGATGCCGTCCCTGCCGCGCTGGGGTCCGGCTGACACTGTCCCTGCGGTGACGGGGCGCGCCTGACTCTGCCCGCCGCTCTCCCGCAGGCTGTACGCGGAACGCCAGCAGCTGAACTTCCGGTTGCACTCGGTGGCCTGCGCTGGCACCGAGGTGCACATCTCCATGTGCCCCTTCGAGTTCTACCGCGGAAATGTCACCACCACCTGCAAGGGGGGGATGCCGGCCGTCGTGAGCTGCGTGCCCGGGCCCCTCTTTGCCACCAGCAGCCCCCGGGGCAAGAAGCGGCCGCAGCGGCAGCCAGGGCAGGTGAGCGCTCTTCCAGGGTGGCCGAGGCACAGCGGAGCCGGGGAACGCAGTCGCAGCCAGCCCAGCCCCGGCTCCAGGCAGGATCCGGCCTGTCCAACCCCTGCCAAACACGGGGTCTGACCTGGTGCTGGCACCACCCCAGCCCCAGGCCTGGCTCCAACGTGTCCCTGTGCTCCCCAGCAGCGGCTGCGGCTGAAGGGCGGCGCCAAGGTGGGCGAGGGCCGCGTGGAGGTGCTGCGGCACGGCGAGTGGGGCACTGTCTGCGACGACCGCTGGAGCCTGCTGTCGGCCAGCGTCGTGTGCCGCGAGCTCGGCTTCGGCAGCGCCAAGGAGGCCCTGACCGGTGCCCGCATGGGCCAAGGTGAGCGGGGTCCTGGGCAGCCAGGGCTGGGCAGGGCCACGGCCCGGATGCGGGTCCAGAGCAGTCCTTTGCCCCCATGCTGAGCCGGGCCCTGGTGGCAGGCATGGGCCCAATCCACGTGAATGAGGTGCGGTGCACGGGCACGGAGGCGTCGCTGTGGAGCTGCCCCTACAAGAACATCACAGAGGAGGGCTGCAAGCACTCGGAGGACGCCGGTGTCCGCTGCAACATCCCCTACATGGGCTACGAGACCACGGTCAGCACTGGGCCCGCTCGGGTGCTGCTGGCTGGGCTGCACTGCCCCAGCCGCAGCCCCCTGCCCCCAGGACATGCCCCTCCCTGCCCCCTTCCTGGGCTGCCGCGTCCAGCAATGGCACTGCAGGGACGTGGCCTGGGGCCATGCAGGGCTTGGTGGGTGCTGCCGCTGGCTCTTGAGGGCCCTGGGGAAGGGAGAGTGGGTCTGGGAGCAGGGGAGGGCACCGCGGCTGCCCCCCTTGTTCCATCTCCCCTGGTCCTGGGGGGAAGCTGCCACAGCTGGTGGCTCCATGGGCTGGCCCATCTCCTGGTGGCAGCTCTGGGCTGCATGCTGGACGTGGGACACTGCATGGGTGGCTTCTCCAGGCCGTGGCTGCATGGAGACTCCCAGCACCTCCCAGCGCCCCTGGGCTGGGGCTGACCTGGACAGGGGGCTCAGCTCCAGGGTCATTTCAGGGTGAAACCAAATGCTTTGACCCCCTTGGAGCAAAACATTCGGTCCCCGGCTTGGGGCATTCACCCTTGGCCCTGCGCGGTTCTGAAATGACCCTGCCTTTGGCAACCCCTACTCCTGCACCCCTCGAAAGGCTCCTTTGGCTTTCCTGAAACGGCTGGGCCGGATCCAGCTGGATTCTCCCAAGGTTTCACTGCCCCCAAATATGGTTTGGGCTTTTGCATCTGCCCAGCTCAGCAGCCCTGCTGCTACCACAAGCCCCATCTGCCCCCACCCAGTGAGGCAGCCCCACTGACCATGGGGCAGGAACCAGGGCCTAAAACCAACTCCTTCCCAAGCAACAGGCACAGATTTCGGGCTGCCAAGTGTAGAGACAGGCAGCCCATGCTAGAGCCAGATGGCAGCAAGGGACTGCGGGGAGGGGAGGATTGGGCCCAAATGCCTGGGACTGACTCTATAGCCAGGGACCGCAGCAGAGAGCTGAGGGGTCATATCCAGTCTAAGCCCCATGGCACTGTTCTGAGCCTGAGCACAGGACCAAAACCCTCCAGCCAGGACCCTGCAGGATCGGTGCCAGCAGGAGCATTGGCCCGGCCCAGCCCCATCCCCAGCCTGGGCTGCAGCAGCACCAGTGCCTCTGGGGGAGGCTTAAACCCCCTAATATGTGGAGCAGAGCTGTAAGGACTGAACATCACCGCAGCCTGAAATGCTCCAGCCCCGGGTCCAGCACCCACAGGGGAGGAGCCCTGAGCTGGGCACATGCAGCCCCAGACCATGCAGTGCACCTGCCTTGCTGCCCTGCAAGTGAGGGGCTGCGCTGATGTCAGCCCATCTCCAGTGCCCCAGTGCAGCTGGGGGAGCATCAGCCTCTGCCAGGAAGGTGGTGGCCATGGGGGTGGAGGGTGGTGCCAGCGCTGCAGCAGGCCTGGAGATGGAGCGCGGCATCAGCATCAGCAATGTGCTGGGCAGGGGGAGCAGGATGTGGCCCAGGCGTCATGAGACACTCTGGGCACAGGCTCAGTCACTCTGGCTGCCTCACGGGTGTCTCTGCCCAGTCCTGCCCACCCGCTAGCCATGCTGATGCCCCCGCGCCATTTGCCAACAGATTCGCCTGAGTGGGGGCCGGAGCCGCTTCGAGGGGCGGGTCGAGGTGGCGGTGGGGGCGGACGGCGAGGGGCACCTGCGCTGGGGCCTCATCTGCGGCGAAGGCTGGGGCACGCTGGAGGCCGCCGTGGCCTGTCGCCAGCTGGGCCTGGGATTCGCTAACCACGGCTTGCAAGTAGGTGCTGGTGCGGCAGCACCACGCCACAGCTAACCACGCGCCCGGGAGCCAAGGGCCGCAGGGCAGGGGGATGGGGGCTGCCAGCTCACCTGCCCCAGGGCATCTTCGCAGATCCGTATTGTGGGCGGCCGGACGGCCACTGAGGGCCGTGTGGAGGTGCGGCACAGCGGGCGCTGGGGCACGGTGTGCAGCGAGGGCTGGACCACCAAGGAGGCCATGGTGGCCTGCCGCCAACTCGGCCTTGGCTACTCCCTGCATGCCGTCACGGTAAGCGTCAGCGGCCCTGGCGGCAGTGGGGGCTGCACAGCCAGGCCAGACACCCCTGCAGCCCCCTCCTGCGCCGGGGGCTGCCACTGTGGTAGGTGCCATTGGGGGCTGGGCTGGACCAGAGGGTCCAGGCCTGAGCTGTGTCGGAGGGCAGGTGATGCGGTGCTAGAGACACAGGCCTCACTCAGGATATTGGCGGGGAGCGTGGCATCATTGCCAGCTCAGTGGCAGGCACCACAGAGTCTCGGCCACGGTGGCATGGTCTCCCTCGTGGTCACCATGACAGTGGGGCAGGGCAGGAGCTTGGGGCTCACTCATGCCCTGGCCGGCCTGGACATGGGTGTGAGGAGCCAGCGGGGTCCTGGCTGTGGCTGATACCAGCAGGAGAGAACCCCGGGGCTGGTTCTGGGGCCACGGGCGGAGGACACGTGTGTCTCTCACCACATGCGTGTAGCTCACACCAGGAGGGTGCACATAGGGCCCAGTGCTGCCATGGCCACGTCCTGTCCAGGGCCGAGAGCCATGGCTGTGGCCATGGCTCAGTCTGGCTCTGCTCTGAGCCACATGTGCCCCCAGGAAACATGGTACTGGGATGCCAGCAACGTGACGGAGATGGTGCTGAGTGGTGTCAAGTGCGCTGGCCATGAGATGTCACTGAGCCACTGCCGGCATCACAGCGGCCACATCAATTGCAAGAACATGGGCACCCGCTTCGCCGCCGGTGTCATCTGCTCCGAGAGTGAGTGTGGGACAGGAGCATTGGGTGGGGGGTCCTGAAGCAGCGGGGGCTGGGGGGAAAGTGCAGTGGGTGGGGGGGGCTGCACCCCACACACTGACCTTCCCCTGCCTTGCAGCGGCCTCGGACCTGCTGCTGCACGCGGCACTGGTGCAGGAGACGGCCTACATCGAGGACCGGCCACTGCACATGCTGTACTGCGCAGCCGAGGAGAACTGCCTGGCCAGCTCCGCCCGCCACGCCAACTGGCCCTACGGGCACCGGCGCCTGCTGCGCTTCTCCTCCCAGATCCACAACAACGGCCGCGCCGACTTCCGCCCCAAGGCTGGGCGCCACTCCTGGGTCTGGCATGAGTGCCACGGGTAATGCCAGGGGCTGGGACACACGGGGCTGCCCCAGGGCCAGGCAGTGCTGGGCCAAGCAGGGGTGTAGCAAGTGCTGGGACCCGTGGGGCTGCGCTGGGGCCAGGACGGAAGGGGCACTGAGCCAAGCAGGGTGGTGGGGCTGGGCCCAGGGAGTGAGGGGCACGACTGTGGGGGTCTTGGGCCACGGCCCTGGTGCCCTGGTGCACTAAGCCTGGTGCAGCTTTGGCCCCATCCCACAGGTCCATGGGAGATGCCACAGTGGGTACTGGGGTACGGGGGGGTGATAATCCCACCACAGGCCCTGGAGAGTGGCACATGTACTCTGGGGTCCAGCCATGCGCTGGGAACCATGTCTGGGGGCAGGGCCGTGTCCAGTGCAGCTCTGGGACACATCCACATGCCCCCACATGCATGGGGCTGCACCACACCATCCTGGAGCTCCCCCACCCCAACCTGGCCCTGCGGTCCCCCAGGCACTACCACAGCATGGACATCTTCACACACTACGACATCCTCACGCCCAACGGCACCAAGGTGGCCGAGGGCCACAAGGCCAGCTTCTGCCTGGAGGACACCGAGTGCGAGGAAGGTGGGTGCCACCAGGTGTGAGCAGCCATGCCCCTGCCCCACACTCCCTGCACACTGGGCCTGGTCTTGGGGGGGCAGCCAGGGCAGGGGGAAGGCCACGACTCACCCCCACTTCCTACAGATGTGGCCAAGAGGTACGAGTGCGCGAACTTTGGGGAGCAGGGCATCACGGTGGGCTGCTGGGATCTGTACCGCCACGACATCGACTGCCAGTGGATCGACATCACCGACGTCAAGCCCGGCAACTACATCCTGCAGGTATGGTGCGGCACCTGCCCTACAGCCCTTGCCGCTCCCTTCCTCTGGAGGAGGCAAACCCAGAGGAGTCATGGGGACCCTAGAAATCCCAGAGCCATGGGGCTGGCAGGGTCACTTCTACTCCAAGCCCTGCTTGAGGCAGGATCAGCTCTGTCCAAACCCACCCAGACATGGGTTTGGTGGGGGGCTGTGACAGCTGCAGGCGATGGGCTAGGCCATGCATGCAGCACCATGAGGTGACCTGGCCCCCTCCCTGCAGGTGGTGATTAACCCCAACTTTGAGGTGGCTGAGAGTGACTTCACCAACAACGCCATGAAGTGCAACTGCAAATACGACGGGCACCGCATCTGGGTGCACAACTGCCACATCGGTAACATGGAATGGGTGCGGGTCCCTGGGCTGGGAGCCTCTGACATGGGGGCTGCGGGCAGGGCAGGCTGGGGGCAGAGGTTTGCATCCCCCCTGGAGCTGGACCCCACTCATGCTGTCCAGGCGATGCCTTCAGTGAGGAGGCCAACTGGCGCTTCGAGCAGTACCCGGGACAGCTGAACAACCAGGTCATGTAGCGCCCATGGCTTGGCCCTGCCAGCAGAGACAACCCTGCCAGCACCAGCCGGCAGCCTGGGGCTGGACTGTGAGTGCACCACTGCCCCTCACTGCCCCCCGGCCTGGCCACAGGGCTGGGGCTGGCACTGGGGCTCCCTCCATCAGCAGTGGGCAAAGGGGACGTGCCGGGACATCTGGCCACGCAGAGCCGTGGGCCCAGCACTGGCAGCAGGCAAGGCCGGTGAGCCTTGGCAACATGGGCTGGGGCACAGCTAAAGCCATCACCCACCTCGTCCCCCCAATGGACTCCTGGCAGGTGCCCCACATGCCCTGGGGCAGGGCTGGCACCTCCATGCGCTCTGCAGCAGCAACGACCACAGCTCATGGACACGGTTTTCCCGGGTCCTGTGGCCCCTGGACCATGCCCTGCTGCCCCACACGCCCCCAGCTCCTCAATGTAATTATATTTTCCCTATAAAATTGACTGTTTCCCACGCGTGGGAAGCTCATTCCTGTTCTGGCTGCTGTATGCCCCACTAGCCATGTGCGCCCCACCCCTGGCACTGCTAGGCCTGGCTCAGATGATGCGCCTGAGCCCTGCACTGTGTCCTGGTGCAGGGGCAGCTGGAGCCCGAGGCCTTCTACCAGGCAGGCACCGAGGCTCCCAGGGCCAGCAGGAGCAGCTCATCCAGCTTGGGCCCACACCGCACGGTGAGGAGGCTGCATTAGGGAGGGACAAACCAAGCCCACTTCCTGCAGCTGGGAGGGTCAGACACAGCCCTGCCAGGGCAGCTGTGCAGAGGAACGCGCCGGCGTCTCTGCTATTTCCCCTCGCAGCCACAGACCCCCCCGGCCCCCAGAGCACATTCCAGGGTGGGGGCCAGGCCGGCGCTGAAAGGACAGGCCTGTTCCCTGGGCTGCTTTCCCAGGGCAGGGGGAGCCCTGAGTCACAGCAGCCTGCAAACACCATGCTGGCCCCAGCCCCAGCGTACACAGCAGCCCTTGGTGCCAGCAGCACCGGGCACACCCAAGCCACTCAGTGCACCCAAGTCCCTGCCCCAGCTCCGGGCACCGGAGCCAGGCCAGAGCTGGACCTGGGAGCAAGCAGCTTCTCTGGCCCAGCAGCCCCACAGGGGCCCCATGCGTCAGCTGCAGCCGAGGGAAGGGGGGCCAGGGCAGGGCAGCGTGCATGGGAGAGTGACCCGCAGCAGCAGGGGGGACAGAGCAGGGTGGGGACCAGGCGCTGCAGCTGATCCTTCCCATGCTAGAGCAAGAGCAGCTCAAAACTCATTGCCCAAGGGAGGCCTGTCCTCTCCCTAGCCCGCCCATGGGCAAAGCCTGCCCTGAAGTGCAGCAAGTGGAAGTGATTCGAGGCAGCTGGTTCCTGCCAAGCCTGGGGCTGGAGCCAGAGGTCTCTGTTCAGGGCCCTGAATGCCTCCACCGGGGCCTGGCACCAGGAAGGGGGTAGGGTGGGGTGTGGGGGGCTCTGCTCCTGCTGTGATGCCCGTAGGGGCAGGGGGAGCCTGCACAGTGCAGGTCTCAATCCCAGGACTTGCAGCGAACACCCACGCCGGCCCACACGCACGGGATGGGGGCAGAGCACCGGGGGGAGGGGGGCAGCAATCCCCAAGCACCAGCCCAGGCAGGCAAGGGAGAGACCCCCTGGGCAGCTACATGGGCTGGCAACACTGCCCCAACCCTGTCCCAGCATGAAGCCCGCAAAGGACAAATGCTGCAGTGGGGCCGCAACCATCTGTTGCCTGGGGAAAGACAGGCACCCACACGGCTCCTAGGAAATAGTTTATTGTAGCAAAGGCGACTGACAGCAGCCCCCATCCCCTCCCACTGCCAGCCCCGCACCAGGCTGGCCCTGGCCCTCTCCACACAAGCCAGGCCCTGCCTCAGGGCTGCCAGTCTCTGCAAGGCACCCTCCATCTCTGAGTACAGCAGGCATTGTGGGGGTGCTGCCTGCCCCCATCCAGTCCCAGCCCAGGGATGGGTGCCTCTGTGTTGAGGTGACTGGGCTGCCCAGTCCCCACCATGGGCAGCCTGTGCTGTGCCATGCCATGCTGTGCTGGCCTCTATTCGGCAGTCTCAGGTGCGACACGGACCATGAGGGTGTCGTAGCCGCGCCGCACCAGTATGGCCAGGCTCTGGTGCGTGCGCACTGCCTCATACACGTCTTCAGCACACCTCACCACCTGCCCGTTGATCTCCAGCAACACATCGCCAGCCTTTATTCCCGCCCTGTGGAGACAGAGCATGGGAGGATATGCGGAAAGATGGCCAGAGCCCCTTACCCTGGCTCCCTGCCCACAGACAAGAGCTGCTTTCAGGTGGTCCCTCGCCTGAACAAGCTATCAACATGTGCACATGTGCCACTGGTCCCAGGACATGCAGGCTGCTGTGGGGGCAGCTCTGTTGGCATTGGGGGCAGCTTGGAGGTAACCACAGGGCACCAAGTGCCAAGTCTGCCCAACAGCCCAGGCTACAGGGTGGACATCCCCCACACCCCCGGCACTTACTGGTGGGCTGGGGAGCCGATGATGACCCTGTTGATGAGGACGCCAGAGGTGACATCGGGGAAGCTAGGGTCGTGCCGCTTCAGCTCAGCCAGGATGCTGCAGGGAGGGCGGAGTCAGAGCTGTGTCACTGGACGGCACGAGGCCCTGGCTCCCTCCCTAGCGCTGGGTGCAGCTACCAGCCTGCCGCAGGGAGGCAGTGCCGGGGGGACCGCAGGGAGCCGCTGCCTTGACCCCGGTGGACACAAGCTGGGCAACAAACCCTCCTGCCCCTGTGCAGCCCCGAGACCCATGGAGGCTCTGCGCTTGGCTGCCCACTTCCCTCCCCAGCACAACCCACTGGTGTCATCTCCTGCCACTGCAGACGGCAGCCTGAGGAACCTGAGTACTAAGGGAGGTACAGACGAGGTGCCCACACCCAGAGGACAGGCAGTGCCAATGCCAGCGTGGGGCCCACAGGCTTCGCCACACGCCCGCTGGGGCAAGTCCAGCAGGAGCAGAGCCCAAGCCCTGGCACAAGCAGTGCCCAGCCCATGCCAAGCCCAGGGTCCTGGAGGGCGCTGAGGGGGGCAGCTGTACCCTGTGGCTCTGGCCCTACGCCCTCCTGTTGAGCTGGTCCTGTTCAACCCCAGAGACAGACCTGGGGCCTGGCCACCACACCCAGCACCCTGGGCCCAGGCACTGGTGGGGAGAGGTCTCTGCATGCAGAAATGTAGAGCCCTGTGTGGGGCCTGGAGCACAGCCCTGGAGCAAGCAGGCGCCACCGGACACCATCTCCCAGCCCCATGGCAGGTTTCACAGCCAGCAAGGGGCAGTCACTGGGGGCTCATGTCCCAGGGGCACCTGACATCAAGGCGATCGGCTAAGCGCGGGAGCAGCCAGTTCAGGGAGGTGGGAAGGCCTGAGGTAATACATGGGATCTCTCTAGCTGCAGGGCCCAGGTCTCCGACAGGAACCTCTGCAGTCTGTGGGGAGGGGAGGGCAGGATCCCCTTTCCACGTGGCTTTCACGTAAGAACTTGGCCACCTGGCCCTCAGTGCCCTGGAGCCCCAGCAGCCTGCTCGTACCTGGGCGTCAGTGTCAGCATCATCACCCCAATGTAGCGGTGCTTTACCTCCTCGCTGCCAAACCAGGAGCCTGTGGGGGACAAACAGAGGGTGGCAAGAGGCCAGGACTCAACTTCTCCCACACCACAGCAGCCCCAGGCTCTCAGGTCCTGTCCAAAGCCAATGCCAGGGCAACTTGCTGACAAGAGCCAGGCCCATCCTGCTTAGCTGGTCTGAAGGTGCTGTGGCCATTCCCTTGGCACTTTGCCCCCATCCCCAGGCACACCACAGCCTGCCCCCCCGACTCACTCTTGCGCTGCTCCCCCTTCTCCAGGAAGTCCCGGAGCCGGTCCGAGGGGATGGCGAAGGAGATGCCCGAGGTCACCTTCATCGTGTTCACACCGATCACCTCGCCATCCTGCAGGAGAGGACACCGTACCAGGCACCGACAGGGGGCTGGGGGTGAGCCAGCCTGGGCCCCACCGAAGAACTGACCAAGCCCTTTACCACACAGATCAAAGTGTTCCTGCCCCAGCCCCAGAAAAGCACAGCTCTGCACCCAGCAGGCAGGGGGCTGCCCATGCCCTGGCAGAGCTCCGCATAGGCAGGGGACACCACACCCCCGACATCTGGCTGGGGCACGAGCAGCAGAACCTACCAGGTTGACGAGGGGGCCCCCGGAGTTCCCAAACTGCAGCAGGAGAGAAAGGGGGAGTCAGGCTGTGGGGGAAATGCTCCCAGCCAGCACCAGCACTGCCCACGGCACAGACACAGAGAGAGGCTCCTGATGGCCTGGGGGGTCAGAGGCGCAGCCAATGCCCAGGCAGCCCCTGGATCTCCCCAGAAGGCCCTAGCAGACCTCAGCACATCCTGACCCTCCCCAGGTTGCCTCAATAAGGGTGTTACAGTCTGACTGGGCACTGGGAGGCAGCCAGTCAGACCCCCTCTTACATCAATGGCAGCATCAGTCTGGATGTACTCCATGTTGGAACCAGCCAGCCCCAGCTCCTTGCTGCCCCGCTGCACCGAGCTGACGATGCCGGAGGTGATCGTGTTCTGCAGGGAGAAGGGGCTGCCCATGGCCACGACAAACTCCCCCTGGCGCACGTCCGAGGAGCGGCCCAGGGGCAGGGTGGGCAGAGGGCCCTGGGAGAGAAAGTGGGATCAGAGGGCCATGGACCAAGACACGCCGAGGTAAGGGCTGTGCGCCCAGGGGGCATCCTCGGCCCAAGCCTCCTGGACTCACCTTGGGCTTGATCTTGATGGTGGCGATGTCAGCCACGGGGTCCACATCCTGGACTACGGCATTGTAGAGCTCCCCACTGGCCAGCTTCACCCGCACCCGCCGCCGATTGGCCACCACATGGGCGTTGGTTACAATTAGGCCGTCTGGGGACACCACGAAGCCAGACCCGTTGGAGATGGGCACCTCCCGCCCTGAGAAAGGATGCCTGCAAGGCCAGAGGGCAGTGACCCCTGAGACAGGACTGGGCTGGACGCTGAGGGGGCCCCACCTGCGCTGCAACAGCATGTACCTCCCACCCAACATCAGCCACCCCAGGGACCCACACGCAGCCACCCCATTGCCAGGGGCTGCCCAGGGGCGAGTGCCTGACCCCAGGGGGGGACATAGAGCAGAGGGCAGGGATTGCTATGGGAATCCAAAAGCAGCCAGGCTGGCATGGCCTCCGGAGTTCGCAGCCTGTCCAGCCCCAGGCAGGATCCGCCCCACAAGTATCTGCCTAACCCAGTGATACTTAGGCTTTTGAGGCTCAAGCCCCGATCCTTAGACTCGGGGCACCCCTCAGAACCACCGGCTTTCAGCTTATGCTCGTTTCTTGATCTACAAGAACACACTAGAGTAGTTCTGCTGCCGCAGAGACCTCAGCAAGCTCTAGCAGGGCAAGAGGATTCAAGAAAAGTCAGTCTGGAAGGGACCTCGCCAGGTCTCGTCTAGTCCAGTCCCCTGCTCAGGGCAGGATCATCCCCAGCTAAACCATCCCAGCCAAAGGCCTGTTCAACCTGCTCCTGGGAACCTCCAGGGATAGAGACCGCGTCTCTGGGGTCTGTTCCAGTGCTTGACCCCATTCATGGTCAGCACTTCCCTCATCTCCAGCCTCAGTTTCCCCTGCTGCAGCTTGAGGTTGTTGCTTGTCATCCCATCTCCATCAGCCACAGAGAAAAGTCCATCTCCAGCCTCTACCATCGCCCTGCAGGGACTTGCAGGCTGTGGTTACATAGTTTCATAGTTTCTAGGGTCAGAAGGGACCTGAGCAGATCATCAAGTCCAACTCCCTGCCATGGCAGGAAAGAGTACTGGGGTCAAATGACCCCAGCAAGATGTTCATCTAACCTCCTCTTAAACACCCCCAGGGTAGGG
>NW_017728895.1:0-2785 GCF_001723895.1 Crocodylus porosus | reverse complement strand
TAAAAGGCCACCAGGCTGGTCTGACAGGACCTGCCACTGATGAACCTGTATTGGTTGCCCCTAAGCATGCAGTCCCCGGCTGGCCCCTCCTGGATGTGTGCCAGCATAATTTTCTCGAACAGCTTGCCTAGGATTGAGGTGAGACTAATCGGCCTATAGTTTTCCGGGTCCTCCTTCCTGCCTTTTTTGAAGATGGGGACCACGCTGGCCCTCTTCGAGTCCTCCGGTACCTCACCAGAGCACCACGAGTGCTCGTAAAGTTGTGCCAGGGGACTTGCAATGACCCCGGCCAGTTCCTTAGAGCTCTAGGGTGGAGATCATCCGGGCCAGCTGACTTGAATATGTCCAACCCCTCCAGAAGCTCCCTAACTAAATCCTACATCTCCCCTGAGCCTCTTCTGCACATTAAATAACCCCAACTCCTTCTCCAGCCTTCTCTCACCAGTTTTGCCTCCAGGTCTCAAATCATTTTTACCACCCTGCACCAGACTCTTTCCAAACTGCCCACACTGCTCTTGACGTGCACAACACAGAACTGAACGTGTGCCATGGGGAGGCCTCCCCAGTGCTGAAGACAGCATGAGAATGACTGCCCTAGATTAGCAAATGACACCGCTGTTTGTACAGCCCAGGAGGCTGCTGGCTTTGGTTGCACCCAGAACTCACAGCTGACTTCTGTTCAGCTCATGGTCCCGAGCCCCCAGGTCCTTCTCCACAGTGCTGCAGCCCAGCCAGATGCTCCCCAGGCCGTGCTGGTTCATGGGATTATTCCACCCCAAGGGCAGGACTGTGGCACTTGTTGAATCTCATCTGGTTCATTGCAGCCCAGTTCTCCAGCCCACTCTGGACCCCAGCCCTGCCCTCTGGGGTGGCTGCAGCTCTACCCAGCTCAGGGTCATCCCAAGTTTGCCAGGGGCACACTCCATACAACCCTCCAGGTCATGACTGAGGACACAGAACAGCCCTGGACCCAAGACAGACCCCCGGGAACCCACTTGATATGTCCTCCCCGCTAGACACAGAGCCACTGAGAACTGCTCTGAGCACAATTATCCAACCAGCTGTGCAGCCACCTTACAGCATTTTGTCTGGTGTTTTCTCTTTGCTTGTTAATGATGATGTCATGACAGACAGTGTCAACGGCCTTGCTAAAGTCAAGATAAACCATGTCCACTCCGCTCCTATTATCTGCAGTCTGTCATCTTGTTGCAGAAGGAAATCAGGGTAATCAGGCATGGTTTGGTCTTGGGGGATCCATGCTGGCTGCTCCTGGTCACCTTGTTCTCCCCTAGATGCCTCACAGCAGGCTCCTTTGAGAACCTGCTCTATCTTTGGGGTATTGAGGTCAGGCTGACTGGTCTGTAATTTCCAGATCCTCCTTCTTCCCCTGCTTCATGATGGGCACTTTCATTTGCCCTTCTACAGTCATCTGGGACCTCTCCTGAGCCCCGCAAGTTCTCAAAGAGGACAACCAATGGCTCTGAAATGACTGCAGCCAATTTGGATGCATCCCCTCTGGCCCTGCCAGTTTGAAAGCACCTGGCTTCTCTAAGCAACCTATAACCTGGTCTGTCTCAGCGGTTCCCAAACTCTTACAGATTGCACACCACCAATTTAAAATGATACAACCTTAAGTACCAGTAGCAATATTTTCAGTTCCACCTTGAGTAATACCAGCAAAATTTATCATATAAAGTAATTATAATAAATCTGCTAAGATGTACCATGAACAGGTTGTCTGCGTACCAGAGATTGGGAACTGCTGCTAGACCGCTTCACTCCTTATCTCTCTCTGCTGCCAATGGCGCTTATCACCTGGGAGCTGCCCTGGCTTGTGAAATCCAAGATAAAAGGCATGAAACATTCAGTCTCGTCTGCACTGTGACTTCCATAAGGGGCCGACGGTTTTCTACTCTTCCTCTTATTACTGAGGCACCTTTATAATCCCTTTCCCTTGTCTCTTCTGTCCCCCGACAATTGCATGTTGCTTCATGCCTTGGCCTTCTTGATTGGCCAATGCCACACTCAGGCTCTTCCCTTGTCCTGTGTCCAAGTCTCTGCTTTCTGTAGGATTCCTTTTCGAGTTTCAACTCACTGAATAGGTCACTGTTGAGTGAGATTGGTCTCCCCTGCACCTCTCAGTCCTCTGTCACATCTGGACAGCTGGCTCCTGCACCCTGGAGAGCCTCTGGGATGCGCAGCCACCCCCCGAGACTCCTCTTCCCCTCACTTTGGAGGCTCTGGATCCTGACTGCAAACTCTGCTTTGCCTCATGAATCATGCACAGGAGCCTGCAAGCTGCAGTGTCCTCATGTTGTGCAGTGCCCCACGGCCCTTGAAATCACGGACAATGAGGGCGGGAAGGGCCCTCAGGAGGTCACATCTAGTCCAACCCCCTGATCCAAGCAGGACCAGCCCCAGATACATCATCCCAGACAAGGATGGAGACTCCACCACCTCTCTAGGGAGCCTGTTCCAGTGCTTCACCACCCACCTCAGAAGAACGTTTTTCCTCATATCCAACCTCAACTTCCCTTGCTGCAGCTTGAGCCCATTGCTCCTTGTCCTGTCATCTGCCCCCACTGGGAACAGTCCAGCTCCATCCTGCACTGAGGTCCCAGAGGGGAGGGGAGCCAGATGTCCAAGGTGAGTGGTCGGTCCTTAAGGAGGCGATCCTCCAAGCCCAAAGGAAGGTAATCCCAATGAGGATCAAAGGGAGCAGGAGAGCACACAAGCCTCCATGGCTCACTAAAATCATCTGGGAATGTCTCCTTACTAAAAAGGA
>NW_017728894.1:118151-152859 GCF_001723895.1 Crocodylus porosus | reverse complement strand
CTCCCCAGCCTCCACAGACCCTCATGGACCCCCCAGCCCCCATGAACCCCACCCCTCCCAGACCCACGGACCCTCTACCCCCCCTCACCTTGTCAGGATCGAGGGGGAAGTCGGCGTCCAGCAGCTCCCCGTCGTCCTCGGGCTCCCCCTCGTACATCTTGTAGGTGGGGTTCCCGATCTCCACGTTCATGGCCCCGTTCGTCATCCGCTGGTGCTGGAAGCCCTTGGCCCTGGGGGAGGGAGCAGGGAAGGGCAGAGGGTCAGCGTGGCCGGCCATGGGGTGGGGGTTGTCCAGGGCTGTGGGGGAGCACGTGTACAGCACGGTCCGGGCCTCAGTGCCCGGGGTCTTGGCAGCTGGGCCCAGGGACCCCCAGAGAATCAGAGACCATGAGGGTGGGAAGGGAGCTCAGGGGTCACATCGAGTCCAACCCCCTGCTCCGAGCAGGACCAGCCCCAGCTACATCACCCCAGCCAAGGCTTTGTCCTAAAAACCTCCAAGGATGGAGGCTCCACCACCTCCCTGGGGAGCCTGTTCCAGTGCTTTACTACCCTCCTGGTGAGTTTTTCCTCATATCCAACCTCAACTTCCCTTGCTGCAGCTTGAGCCCATTGCTCCTTCTGTCATCTCTCACCACCAAGAACAGTCCAGCTTCTTCCTCTATTATTCAATCCCCCAGTCTTCTCTTCTGCAGCCTAAATAAGCCCATTTCCCTCTCTTCACACCAGCCACTGATGTTTGTCACCAATTCTCCAACGTGTCCACATCCTTTCTGTCATGGGGGGGCCCACAACTGGACACCAGACTCCAGATGTGGTCTCACCAGTGCCAAATAGAGAGGAAGAATCGCTTCCCTCCACCTCCTACCAGCGCAGCCCAGGATGCCGTTAGCCTTCTTGGCACCAAGGCCACACTGCTGGCCCCTATTCAGCTTCTTGTCCCCTGTCACCCCAGGGCCTTTTCTGCAGAGCTGCTGCCCAGCCAGTCTCCCCAAGCCTGACCCGGTGCCCGGGATTGCTCCAATTGACACTGCAGGACTTTGCGCTTGTCCTTGCTGAACCTCCCGTGATTTCTCTGGGTTCAATCCTCCCGTGTCCAGGTCTCTCTGAATCCTGGCCTTCCCCTGCAGCGTGTCTACTACTCCCCCCTACCCCACTTCAATTCCCACAGGACCCTCTGCCCCCCGCCAGACACCTCACCCTTTAATGCGCCGCTTGTACCAGAGGAAGGCCAGCACAGCCAGCACGACTAGTAGGACCAGCACGATGCTGATGACAATGGGTGTTGTTCCTGTGGGGGGGAGGGACGGGAGGTTTGTTATGGGGGTTATGGATCCCACACCCTGCCTCTTCCCCACCCCCAGCCAGCCAGATGGGTACAGCCCCCTGGGATTTGGAGGGTAGGTGGCGAGACCCCTCCTCCCCCCGCCCCTGCCGGCTGGGACCCCCACGCGTGCCACGCTGCCCGGGGTCCCCACTCCAGGCCCCGCGTACGTACGGTTGTTCTGCTGCTCGCTGACGGCGAGCTCCTCGCAGCGCTGCCCTGTCTGCCCGACAATGCACCTGGGGAGAGGGTGGGGGTGAGGAGCAGGGAAGAGGTGGGTAGTGAGGACAGGGGTCCGCACCCCCCAGGCCCAAGCCAGCCCCCAGCACTTACTGGCACTCAGGCAGCTGCGTCTTGGGGTTGATGGTGCAGGTGCCCCCGTGCAGGCAGTAGTTGTCGCAGCTCAGGCAGTTGGGGGCCACCTTGCCCCCAGGGCAGCTACGGGCAGGGAAGAGACAGCGTCAGCAGGCACTGACACAGCCCTCAATGCCAGCAGAGCTGGAGCTGCCCACTCCATCCAAGGCTTCCCCCTCCCCAAGTGGCAGGAGACCCGGAGTTGGGACTGGCCCCCAGCTGTGGCTGGGCACGGGCACCCCTGGGTGTCTGCAGCTCCAGGACACCTACACGCAGGTGACGTCCCCGCTCTGCTTGTTGATGTTGCAGGTGCCCTCCTGGCAGCGTGAGCACTTGTTGTCCTGACAGCGGGCGCCCTCGTACTGTGGCGGGCAGCGGCACTGCTTGGTGCCATCTGGCGCCAGCTGGCATATGCCCTCGTTCTCGCAGTACTCAAAGCACTGGCCTGCAGGGAGCAGGGGGTGGGGGTGAGCGTTGGGACCCCCCCTGCGCCCCCGGCCCCTGCCCACAGTGCACAGCCCTGCTCACCAGCGTCTCACCCTTGCAAACGCGCACTGCGCACGCACACATGTATGCACATGCATGCACATGTGCACGTACACAAACGCATGGGACAGAACCCAGGAGTCCTGGCTCCTGGCAGCTCCCTCCCCAGCCCACCAGACCTCCCCTCTCTGCCCCCCGAATGCTGGCAGCTCCCACCAGCTGGACTCCCCGCTCCCCGGCTGCGGGACCCAGGCATCCGGCGGCACTCACGGAACTGGCACTTGTCACCACTGAATTCGGGCAGGCAGCGGCAGTTGGGCTGGTTGCCCTGGTTGACGGTGCAGGTGCCGTTGTGGTAGCAGTAGTCCATGCACACCTGCTGGTTGCACCATGGTCCCGTGAACCCGGTGGGGCAGCGGCACGTTGGCACCCCTGGAGGGTGGGGGGGGCAGAGGCATCAGAGAGGCAGGGGCCCAGAGAACCCAGGTGTCCGGGCTACAGCTCCTCCAATGCTCTGCTTCCCCTCCGCCCCCCTGCTCCCTCTTCTGTATCACCCTGGGGGGTCCCCCCTCCTCGCCCATGGGTGCTCACCGGAGCGGGAGGCGGTGCAGGTGCCCCCGTTCTGGCAGTATTCCCAGCACTGGTCGACCTGGCACTTGTCGCCGTTGTAGCGTGGCTGGCACCGGCACTTGGCCTGCTTGCGGGCATTGAGGAAGCAGCTGCCCCCGTTCAGGCAGACCAGGCTGCAGGTATCACTGGTGGGCGCTGGAGGGGAGAGGGCAGCAGGGAGCTCAGCCAAGGCTGTGGCTCAGGCCCACACCCCCTACCCGCACGAGAGCCCCCACGTACCGACGGGCGAGATGGTGGGGGAGGGCACGACCACACAGGTGCCATTGTCCAGCCGCTTGCCGTTGGGGCAGGTGCAGACGGGGCCGCTGGGGCTGAGCAGGCAGAGCCACTCGCACTTCTTGCGGTCACACGGGTTGGTCACTGCAGGGGTGGGAGGTGGGGGGCATGAAGGCCAGGCTAGGAGGGTCCTACCATGCACCCCTCTGCTCTCGTATCCTCACCCCCAGCACAGAGCGTCCCCTCCCTGGCCCGGATCAGCCACGCACACCCAGGAGATGCCGGCGTGGACCGCCCCGTTGGTGCTGGGGGTGCCCTGGGGGGCAACTCACCGTCCGGCTGCTTGTGCTGGTGGTAGAGCACCACGTCGGTGGCGTGGTTGAGGCCCGACGTCAGGTTGACCACGGGCTCACGCCCAAACTTGTGGATGCGGAAGATGAGGTTGTTGATGTAGGTGACACCGTAGATGTAGTCCTCAAAGATTTCGATGCTGAAGGGGTGGCTCAGGCCTGGGGAGAGGGGCACAGTCAGGGACAGCCCATGCCCAGGGCATCTCTGTGGCTCCCCACCCACCCCAGGCCCCGGCCCCGGCCCCTCACCCTTCTTGTTGTCGATAGCCACCACGGGGTCAGTGCCATTGAGGCGGATGCTGCCGATGACAGAGAGTTTGGCGTCGGCCCAGTACAGCCGCTCGTTGTGGTAGTCCACGGCCAGGCCTGGGGGGGCAGGCACGAACGTGAGTGCCATTACGGGCCCCCTGGGCTCTTGTCCATGCCCTCCCCCCGACTTGCTGAGTGGGGAAACTGAGGCAGGGAGCCCGGATCACACTCAGAGTCCAAGAGGGCGGCTGAAAATGGGACCCAGGTGTCCTCTGCTCCAAACCTTAGACCCTGCTGCTCTCCCGGAGCTGGGGATGGGACCCAGGTGTCCAGGCTCCCGATCCCTCTGCTCTAAGCCACTAGACCCCACCCTCCTCCCACAGCAGGGAGAGAACCCAGGTGTCCCGCTGGCATCACCCGTGGGCCACTGGATATTGTTCTGCACCAGCGTCTCCCGCAGGGTCCCATCCATGGCAGCTGTCTCGATTTTGGGGTGGTTGCCCCAGTCCGACCAGTACATGGTCCTACAGGGGGGAAGGGATCAGTCAGCCATGGGGGGGTCAGGGTGGGACACCCTGTCCCTGCAGACCCCGGTGCCCCCCGACCTCACCCCCGCAGCGGGTCCACGACAATAGCGTGCGGCTCGTCAATCATGGCCGAGATGAGCGTCTTGTGGTTCTCGCCCTTCATCTGCGCCACCTCGATGACGTCGCGCCCAGCGTCTGTCCAGTACACGTTCCCGGCCACCCAGTCCACCGCGATGCCCCGTGGCATCTTCAGCCCTGAGATCTGCCGGGCGCCAAGAGACGTGAGCACCCCGGCCTGCAGCCCGGCCCCCCTTGCCCAGCGCCCAGCCCCTGGCCCCCAGCTCACATTGAGGTGGGTGACGGTGCTGTCCAGCTGGCGCCGGTTGCGGTTGGCGGCAGTGGAGGCAGCGGAGGAGGCGGGCAGCTCACGGTAGGAGATGCGGCCTGTGTGCCAGTTGGTCCAGTAGATCTTGTTGCCCTTGACGTAGATGTCCATGGCATCGATGCGCACGTCCTCATCGCCCTGGAAGGCCGGCTCGTGAGCCGAGTTGGGGTTGAAGGGGAACATGCTGCGGATCTTGTTGTCGTCCGCGATGTACAGGATCTGGTGCTCTGAGCCTGGGGGCGGCAGGGGGGTGTTGCTCCCTCTGTCCAGAATGGGTGGGGGGCACCCCCAGACCCAGCAGCCCCCAGGGTCTCTGCCCAGGGAGGGACAGGGAATGCCAAAGAGAAGGGTTGTTGGAGGCTGGAGCCCTGCCCCGTGCACAGACACGCCCTGCCTGGGCTCACACATGCATGCCAAGGCCTGTACACAAGGCCCCTCACTCCTGACCTGCAGCCCACCGCCCTGCCGGTGCCCCTCACTCCCGACCCGCACGCCCTGGTGCCCGGCCCCCACCCCCCTAGTACCTTCGGCCTTGCAGGTGTGGTGGGTCTTGACAAAGTTGCGGGAGCAGCTGCAGACGTAGGAGCCCTTGGTGTTGTTGCAGAGCTGAGAGCAGGTCCCGAACTGCAGGCACTCATTGATATCTGGGTGGAGCAGAGGGGGTGGGGGGCAGCGGGTGATGGGGGGCACCAGATGCACCCAGCTCTGGGGTGGGACTGTCTGCCGCCCAAGAGTTCCCATGGCTTGGCCCAGGCCGTGGGCAAGGACCGCCTGGCCCTGGACCCGGAAGGCCTGAGGCCCACAGGGGTGCCCCAGCCCACCCCCTGCCCTGGTACCTTGGCAGGCGTTCTTGGTGGGCACCTTCTGGAAGCCACTGGGGCAGGCGCAGTATGTGGCCGTCGGCGATTGAACGCACTTGGCCTCATCTCTGCACATGCTTATGTTGGTCTGGCAGTCGTACATCTTGGGGTCTGCAGGTGGCATGCGGCGCCCGTTAGCAGGAGGGGGCCTACCCTGCCGGTGCCCCTCACTCCCAACCCGCTGCCTCCTGTCCTGCCAGTGCCCCTCACTCCCAACCTACAGCCCCCCGCCCAGCTGGTGCCCCTCACTCCTGACCCACTGCCCACTGCCCTGCCCTGCTAGCAATGCCTTCCCACCCTGGTAGCAGTGCTCCTCGTCAGAGCCGTCGCCGCAGTCGTCAAAGAAGTTGCAGTGCAGGTTGGCGCTCACGCAGCGCCCGTTATTGCAGGAGAACTCGCTCTTCTCCTGGCTGCAATTCCGGGGCTTGGGAGACTCTGCAGAGGGTCGTGCGGTGGGGGGGGCATTAGGGGGGCAAGAGGCAGCCCCGAAGGCACTGACACCCCCTCTCAGCCATCCCTGCCCTGATAGACCTGGCAGGCAGGGCAGGGCACCCCCATAGGTCCAGAGGGCTAGGAGCCGGGACACCTGGGCTCCATGCCCTAGGGTCTCATGGCTTAGAGCAGGGTGGCACAGGAGCCAGGATGGCTGGATTCTCTTCCCAGCTCAGTGTGTGTGTGTGGGGGGGGTCTCTAGAGACTGGAACAGGGATTGAGACTCCTGGTTTCAACCCCTGGCTCTGGGGGGTGGGTGGGTCTGGGAGCAGTGGTCCTGAGGCTGAGAGCCCAGGAAAAGGGTGGGGGGCATCCTGGGGGCCTCACCACAGTCGCGCTCGTCAGTGCCGTCACCACAGTTGTCGACGCCGTCACACTGGCGCCCGATCCACAGGCAGACGCGCTCGTTCTTGCAGCGGAATGGCCGGTCCGGGGGGCACTGGAACTTCACTGTGCAGGGGGGCACACAGCAGCTCAGCTGGGGAAGGCCAGCCCCCTGAAGTGAAGCCCACCCTCAAACCCCCCGCCCTTGCCCTGGACTGTCCCGGGGGCTGTGCCCAGCACCTCATTCCCAACCTGTCCTGGGGCTGCAGCTCCAGGGACCAGGCCAGAGCTGCTCCCAAATGCATGTCTGCAAGTAAACAATTACCTGCATGCACACATGTGTGTGTACGTGTATGTGTGTACATGCATGCGTGTATGCACAAATATAAGTGCACATGCATATGCGGGTATGAAAGGGCACACGAGCATGGGCATGTGTTTTGTGTACGTGCATGCATGGCCTCAGACTCATTCTTATCCTGTTCCAGGCGTGGAGGGGGGAGGCTGGGGGCAGGGGGCACTCCTAGCCCTGGGGCACGGGGAGGGAGTATGGAGGGGCACACCCAGCCCGGGGGGGCACGGGCAGAGGGCACTCACGACACTCCTCAGGGTTCTCATCCGAGTTGTCCCCGCAGTCGTCCTCGCCATCGCACTTCCAGGCCAGGGGCTTGCACAGCGTGTTGTTGCACTGGAACTCGTCCAGGGGGCAGGTGCGCACTGTGGGTGTGAAGCGGGGGACATCAGGGCCCAGCTGCATCCAGGAATGCCACCCCCCCCAACTGTCAGCAGTCCCCCTTCAACATGGAAGGGAGGGAAGAGCCCGGGGTAGCTCAGCTCAGCTCACAGCACCCCCCACTGCCTCGTACGAGGGCATGTGCACGTGTCCAGAGGGCACATGTGTGTGCCCAAGGGGGGGTGGAGGGGCTTACCCAGGCTGCTGCAGCTCTCCTCGTCGCTGCCGTCCATGCAGTCGGCGTCGGCGTCGCAGCGCCAGCGCATAGGGATGCAGTGCCCGTTCTTGCACTGGAACTGGTCGAACTCGCAGCGTGGTGTGCAGTCTTTCTGCGGGGGGGGGGTGGGGAGAAGATGAAGCAGGGTACCCAGTGCCCCCCCACCCCTTCCTGCACCTCCCACACTCGCCAGCCATACCTCATCAGAGCCATCGGCGCAGTCATGGTCCCCATCGCATTTCCAGCGCCCAGCAATGCAACGCCCATTGGCGCAGGAGAACTCGCTCTCAGAGCAGGGCCGGGGCGCTGTGGGCACAGAGCACAGCGGGGGGGCAGTGAGGGAGGGAGCACAGCCAGGAGGTGCTGGGGAGGATAGCAGGGTGGGGGGGCGCGGAGAGGGGTGGGCAGCAAGCAGGGCTGGGAGTGGGGGGTGCATGGCTCATATTTCCTCCTGATGGCCCCAGGGCATGGGGGGTCCAGACAGACCCAGCACCCCCCAACAAACCCCCCAGCCCCTTTGGCCATGCCATGGAGCTGCGACCCCTAGGGAGGGGGGTCGCCACCCAGCCATGGGGCAGCTTGGTTGGGAGGGTGGGGTCATGCACCGTATCTCAGGTGGGACATCCATGGCGGGGGGCAAAGGAGGGTTGGGGGCGTCGGAACTGATATGAGCCATGCACGCGCCAGGCCCTGCTGCCCACGGGGAGAGGCTGGGAGCTCCCAGGCGCCCCGCACCCTCCCGAGCAGCCCCCGGCTCCCACCCCGGGCAGAGACGACCCGCAGGAACCTACCTCTGAACGCCCGCACGACAGTGTGAAATGAGAGAAACGGAGATGAGGTGAAATGGCAGAGACCCGACACACAGCGGTGGGGGCCCCTGGGCCGTGCTGAGCCTGCCCTGTGCCCCAGTGCAGCCCCTAGCGCGCGGCCCAGTTCCCCCAGCCTGCGCCCAGTGCCAGCTCTGCACGTACTGCAACTCTCCTCATCCGAGTTGTCGCCGCAGTCGTTGTCGTAGTCGCACTGCCAGCGCCCAGGCACGCACCGGTTGTTCTTGCAGCGGAACTGGTAGGGCTCACATGTGCGCTCATCTGTGGGGGGGGCAGGCGGTTGGAGGTGGGACTCCTGGGGGTGCCAGGCCTGGGGGTCCAGGGTTCGGAGGGCTCTTATGACCCCTTAATGCCCAGGGAAAGGGATCCCCCCGGCCCTCGGCTCACCACACTCCTCCTTGGGCTCATCGGAGCCGTCGCCACAGTCGTCCTCGCCGTCGCACTTCCAGCGCGCTGGGATGCAGCGCCCCGAGTCCTTGCAGCGGAACTCGTCCAGGCCGCATGTCATCTGGGCTGGGGGAGTGGGCACAGGGGTCACCTCCCTGTGTGCCCCCCCCTCGGCAGCTGCCCCGCGACAAGCTGCGGGGTTCTCAGCCCGTTCTTGGGGAGGGTCCCAGGCTCGTCCCCGGCCCCTTACTGCAGTTGGCGGGCTCATCAGAGCCGTCGGCACAGTCGTTGTCACGGTCGCACACCCACACACGCGGGATGCAGCGCTTGGTGATGGCACACTGGAACTGGTTGGGGGCGCAGGTCACCTCGGCTGCGGGCACAGGGGGGTCAGGAGGGGGCTGCAGCCAGGGTGGGGTGGGGTAGGGGGGCAGGAGAGGGTGGGAAGTGCCTGAAAACCATGGCAACCCTGGAGTGACAGCAGTGACCTCATCACACCCTCCCCCAGCAGCTCTAGGGTCCAGTTGTGGGGTGGGGAGGGTAACATGGGGGTAATAACCCCCCTCCCATTGCAGCCAAGTCCCGGATGGGCCTGGAGGACGGGTCCCGTTAACCCATGGCTCTCCTTGCTCCTGGATTATCCCCCCTGGGGATCCTCCTGCAGCACAGGGGTGGGGGGCACTCACGACAGTCCTTCTCGTCCTCGCCGTCCCCACAGTTGTCCTGCCCGTTGCAACGGAAGATGCCAGGGATGCAGCGGTTGGTGTTGGTGCACTTAAACTGGCTGGGCAGGCACACGTGGATCTCTGGGGGGAGGTAGGGGGTAGGGTGAGATGCCTGCCACGGCCTCCCCTGCTCCAGCCAGCAGCCCCCCATGTCCTGAACATGGAAATCCTGCGATCTGCGGGGCCAGCAGGGAGCTTTGGGGGTCATGGCTGGTCCAGGCCGGAGGCAGGATCAGGCCTGTCCAAACCACCGCCGACAAAGCCGGGGTCCAACCTTTTAGTCCAGACCCGCAATGCAGCACCAGGCACCACACCCAGCCCTGCCCCTGGGGTAAAATTCCTTCTTGACTCCCAATCTGGCATTGATCTAACCCTGAGTGCAGGGGCAAGAACCTCCAGCCAGGGCCTTGCAGGGCTGGTGCCAACCGGAGCATTGGTACAGCCCAGCTGCCATCCCCAGCACCTCTGGGGGGGCTTCGAAGCCCCCTGAGACAAGGAGCAGAAGCCAGGGGGATTCCCTAACCCACTTTGCTGCAACTTTCAGCCCTGGCTCTGTGTCTTACTCCCTGCCCAAAATGGCCAAGGTGTCCCCCTCTCCGAGGACCAGAGGCTGCTCTTGTGTCTCCTCAAGTGCCTCTTAAGCAAGCTGAGGGTGCCCAGCTCTTCCAGAGTGCCCCCCCACTGTCCCCCAGCCAGAGTGTGGGACCCAGGCATCTGGGGCCACGTACCGCAGTTGGCCTCATCGGAGTTGTCCTGGCAGTCGTTGTCGCCGTCGCAGATGAAGGCCGGGTTGGTGCAGATCCCCGTCGAGCACTGGAACTGGCCCGGGCGGCACTTGAACTCAGCTGCAGGGGGAAGGAGGGGCGGCAGAGGTGATGTCTCCAACCCCACAAACCCCCTTTGCCTTTCTCTAGGACTGATGCCCCCCTGCGTGGCACCCGCGTGGGCAGGACAGCGCCGGCCTGGCCGCAGCAGGGAACTCATTGCGGGGAAGGAGTGTGGCAGTCCCCCGAGACTCACGGCAGTCCTCGGGCTCGTCGGAGCGGTCCCCGCAGTCGTCCTCCGTGTCACATTTCCACCAAAAAGGGATGCACTTGTCGTTCTTGCACACAAACTGCACAGGGAGATGCGGCCGTGAGGGGGGGTCCCGGGCAGGCTCCCTCCATGTCCAGACCCTATGTCCCTCCCTTTGCCCTAAACCCTAGGGGAGTTGGGGGTGGGGGGTAGGGAGACCCCAGGAGAGGGGTCTGGCAGCTCCCAGCCAAGACAGACTCCTCCCACAAAGCAGAGCGAGTCAAGGGGACCCCCCCCCATCTCCCCAGATGCACCCATGCATGATACCCAACATGTGTCCATGCGTACACGTGTGCACGCACCTGTATGTGCCCCCCAGGTACGAGGAGGCAGGGGGCCTGGCATTGCTTTGGCAAAGAGGTACACACAGGTTCACATGTATATGAAAACACACACAGCCTGTCTCACCCCAGCAGGTGTGAGTGTGTGTTGGGGGGTGGTTGGGGGGGGCTATCAGGAGAGGCTGCAGTGGCCAAGGCCTGCCACAAGGTGGTGCTGCTTTGGCAGAAGTACACACATATCTGTACCCCTGTGCGGCATATGTAAGTGTGAATCCAGGCACATGCATATGAAAACATGCATGTGCCCTGTCCCTGCCCAATGGGTGTGTGTGCATGTGTGTGTGTGTGAGTGAGTGTGTTGTGGGGGCATATTGGGTGAGGCTGCAGTGGCCAAGGCCTGCCACAAGGTGGCACCACTGCCTTGGCGTAAGTACATAAATGCCAGTGCCTCCATGCACATGGATAAGTGCGAATCCAGGCACACATGTTCACACGCATATGAAAACACGCACCTTGTCCCATCCCACCAGGTGTGCATATGTGTGTGCATGTGTGTTCATGTGTGTGTGGGTCGGGAGGACACATCAGGCAACCTTGGCAAAGAGCTCCATGCACCCACCCACAGAGCAGCCTGGACACACTCACGTGTAAACACATGCGTGCCCCCCCTCCAAGGGTACCTGGCTGGCAGTGCAGTTGGAGACACAGGTCTTGCCATCGCCGCCCAGGTAGAAGTTGGTGGGGCAGGCGCACTTGTGCCCCCCGCCCGGGGACAGCAAGCAGAGGTTGCTGCAGCCCCCATTGCTCACCTTGCAGGGATGGTCGGGCACTGGGGGGGAAAGGGGGCAGAGTGTCAGCACCATGGATGCCCCGCACTCCTAGGGACAGATCCTCTCTGCCTCCCTGACAGGCAGGTCTAGGTGCCACCCAGACCCCAGCCCAGGTGCCCTGATCCCAGGCTGGGGGGTGGGGGGGGATGGACACAGAGACCAGGGACACTCACCATCGGGCTGGCGGTAGGGGTGATAGATGTGGATGTCCATGGGCCGGTGCAGGGTGCTGATCAACATGGTCTTGTTGGCGCCCGTGGTCTTGTGAGCCCGGTTGATGGACTTGGTCTCCCAGTCCGTCCAGTAGATGAAGTCCTCAAAGAGCGTCAGGGCGAAGATGTGCGGGATGTCCTGGCTCAGCACTGCAGGGTGGGTGGGGGGGTGCTCAGGGCTGGGGGGGTCCCCACTCAGCCTCTCCCACCACCCAGCGCCAAGTGGGTACCATGGGACAGGGAGCCCTGGGGCTGGTCCCCAGACCTCACGGGGCTGCCAGGGGCCCAGGGAAGGGAAAGGAGGTAAACAGGGATGTGCTAGGGTCAGGCACAGGGCTGGGGGTGCCCTCCAGCCCCTACATGCTAGACACACACACACACACACACACACACACACACACACACACACACACACACACACACGATTGAACCCAGAAGTCCTGGTCCTGGGGGTGCCATGCTCGAGCCCTGCACCTGTGTGCCGGTTGGAGCCATCCAGGCTGGCAAACTCGATGTAGTCCTCACGGGCATCGGCCCAGTAGATACGCCCATTGATGTAGTCGAGCGTGAGGCCGTTGGGCCACGTGATCCTGGTGTCCACGACCACGCTGCGCTTGGTGCCGTCCATCCCAATCTTCCCGATCAGGGAGTGGTCACCCCAGTCTGTCCAGTACAGGTAACTGGGGCAGGTGACAGGGGCCCATCAGAGCCTGCAGCACTGGCCTGGCACTACCCGCTGCATGGGCAGGAAAACTGAGGCATGGAGGGGGCAGGGGGAGGCTGGGACATTACAAGGCTGGGGAGAGGAACCCAGGGCACTGCTACGCGTTCAATTAAAGCTGGAGAGAAACCAGCTAGAGAGATGCTATGTGCTAACTACCTTGCACATGTGGTTAGTGTACATTTACTGCGCAATTCACCAGTTCATTGCGTGCGAATTACTTTGCACGTGGCTGGCTTACATTTATTGCGTGATTCCTTCCCCTGTTCCTCACATGCTACTTACTTCACATGTGCAGCCAACATAAATTTATTGCGTGACTCCCCTGCTCATCACGTTAATTATTTTACATATGTGCCCGGTGTAAATTTATTACACGATTCCCCTGTTCATCACATGCTGATTACTTCACGTGTGGCCAGCGTACATTTATTGCACGAGCCCCCTGTTCATCGCATGCTAATTACTTTACATGAATGGCCAACGTAAATTTATTGCACAATTCTTCCACTCATCACATGCTAATTACATTGCATGTATGGCCAGGCTAAATTTATCGCGCGATTCCCCAGTCTGTTGCGTAATACATGTAACGTGTAGCAAGCATCCTGACAGGATACCAAGCTCTTGGCATTAGCCGGATGGGTCCCAAGCTGCGGTGCGAGGAGGGAAGGTGCCTCCAGGCTCAGTGAGGGCACCAGGGTTGGCTGGCAGGGATTTTGGGGGCACCCCCCCAAAGCGAATGCCCCCCCAGCTCTCACCCATTCTGCACGTCGACCACGAGGGCGCGGGGCTCGCGCAGACCCGAGTTGACCAGCACTGTGCGATAGGCCCCGTTGAGCTTAGACACCTCAATGGTGTCTCGGCCCTTGTCGCACCAGTACAGGTTGCCCCCCACCCAGTCCACAGCCAGCCCATCTGGGTTGCTGAGGCCTGTGCGGTGCAGCACCTGTGGGAGCGGCAACAACGCCGGGTCAGAGCCAGGATCAGGGCCCAGCCACCCCTGCCATGCTGTGAGCACAGCAGGTCTCAGGCCAGGAGCTGCCCGTGGCAGGGGTCGTGGGGCAGGGATCATGCCCGGGGGGGCCAGGACCCACCTGCACATTGCTACCGTTGATGTGCATGCGCCGGATCATGCTGCCCTGTGTGGTCACGTCGGTCCAGTAGATCATCTGCTCCCGGTAGTCAAAGTCCAAGGCCACCGCGTTGTTCAGGCCCTGCAGCCCCCCAGGGTGGATGCATTATGGCCCAGCACCTCCCTGACTCCCAGGGCTGCTGGGGGTGCAGGGGGAAATCGGGGGCCTGGCTGGGGAGCAAGGCACCCCCCAGGGGCATGCTGAGGCCAGCTGCGGTGCTGGGGTGAGAACCCAGGAGTCCAGGCCTCAGCTGCTATGTGCAAGACCGCCCCCCTCCCCACCCCCATCTGCAGTGGTGAAGGGAACCCAAGAATCCAGGCCCACCTGCTTGAGCAGCGTGTAGTTGGAGCCATCCAGGTTGAGCTTGCGCAGGTAGTAGCGGTTGGCAAAGATGAGGAAGGGCTCATCACCTGCGAGGGGATGCCTGGGTCAGCTGGGTCAAATCACACCCCCACCAGGACATGCACGTATGCACGCGTGACTGTTTGTGGCCTCTGCGGAGCGCAGGGGCAGCAGGATTCCTCCCCCCCAACCCAAACACGAGCAGGGCAAGGAGCTCAGTACCCTCTGAATGGGGCCTATGGAGCCCAAGGGCATCGGGCCCAAACACAGCATCCACTCTGGGCATCCCACCACAACTGTGCATATTCACCTGGGCACATACAGGTGTACATGTGGACATACATGTGCATGTGAACACACACTTGTGCATGCACACACAAGCAGGCACATATGTGCATGCATTCATACATACACATATTTACATACATGCCTGCACATACCTACCTGGGTGCACCCACGCATACATACACCCTTGTGCACATGCATGCCTACCTGTGGACACAGGCATGCATATATGCCTGCATATGCCTGCACAGGTGCACCCCTCCCACATGGGCATACACACATGTGAACACGCCTGCCTACCTATGCACACACAGGCAAACATGCATGCAAACTTATGTGCACATACATGCCTACATGTGCCCGCACAGGCACGCACACACACAAACACAATGCCTACCATGTACATGCATGCCTACACACTTGCACACGCAAGCCAACATGTGCCTGCACAAGCATACACACACATGCACACACACACCTGTACGCACACGCACACACATTTACATTCATGCCTAAACATGCCCACACAGGTATACACACACACATGCCTACCTATGCAGACACAGGCAAACAGGCATGCACACACATGTGCACATACATTTATGTATAGGCATACACACACTCAGAAGCACACGCACTGCCTTCCTGTGCACACAGAGGCATGCATGCCCACAGATGCATGTGCACACAGGCCTCCAGGCGCCCACACACAGGCTCACCGGACACGGCTTTGCAGCTGGTGGGGTTGTCGGGCCGCAGGCGGTAGCCCTGGCGGCACAGGCACTTGTAGCTGCCCAGCGTGTTGATGCAGATCTGGCTGCAGGGATAGGTGGTGGAGCACTCGTCCACATCCACACACGTCTTCCCGTCGTCCTTCAGCCGGAACCCGGGGCGGCACCGGCACTGTGGGGGTTGCGGGGTCAGGGCGTGCCATGCCAGCCCTCATGCAAAGCCCCCCCACACCACCCCACTGTGCGCCCATGAGCGCATGCACGGTGCCCAGCAGCAAGCATGCATGAGCAGTGCCCTGGACACATTGCATGGGACTGCGTGCACCAGTCTATGCCGCCTGGCACAGACTGGGCATGGGTGCACGCAACACTGGTGGGAGGAGGCCTGGGTAGTGTGAGCACACGTGCGTGCAGTGTGCCATGGGCTGCGTGACTCTGCTGGGGGGCTGCACGGCGCAGCTCTGCACCCGCTCCCCGCCCAGCTGCTCCAGGATGTGCTGCCCCCTGGGGACTGGCATGAGCAGGGCCAGGAGTGTGAAGCTGTGTTTGTGTGTGTGTGCATGTGTATGCTGGCGCCTGGTGGCTAATGTGGGCAGGAGTGGAGAGTGCAAGGCCGTATGTGTGTGAGTGTACCCCCATGCAAATATGTGTGCATCTGCTGCCCCCTGGTGGCTGGTGTGGGCAGGGCCAGAAGTATGTAAACCCCACCACACATGCTGCCCCCTGGTGGCTGGTGTAGGCAGGGCTGGAAGCTTGTGCATGACTGTGTGTGCGCATGTGCACACACGTATGTGCTGCCCCTGGTGGCTGGCATGGGTAAAGCGGAGCATGTGAGGTTGTGTGTGTGTGTGCACGCACACATGTGTGCATATAGCTGGTACAGGCAGAGCCAGGAGCATGCAAGGCTGTGTATGTGCATGCACATATAACTGGCATGGGCAGGCTGGGAGCATGCCAGGCCATGTGTATGTGTACACGCATGTGCATATCCCCCATGCTCTCAGCCGGGCCAACCTTGTAGCCGATGCGCAGGTCCTCACAGTCCTGGGAGCAGCCGCTGAGCTTACGATTGAGGCACTCATTGATGAAGCAATTGAGCTCGTCGGAGCCGTCAGCACAATCAGCACGGCCATCGCACAGCAGCGCCTCGGGCACGCAGGTCCCCATCTTGCACAGGAAGAACGAGTCGTTGCACTTGCTCTCTGCAATGAGGCCATGGTGGGGGGCATCACTGGAGGCGCCCTGATGTCAGCCCTCACAGCCCCCCTGTGGCAGCTGGCCTGTGCCCCAGGCAGGCGGGGCCTGGAGCATGTGAGGCCATGTGTGTGCACGCATGCATGTGTGTGTGCATGTGAAGTTGTGTGTGCATGCATCTGTATGTGAGGCTGTATGCACATGAGTGTATGTGTGCGTATGCACAGGCACATGCGTGTCAGGCTCTGCATGTGCAGATAAGTGCGCGTGAGGCCATATGTGTGTAGGTATGTGTTTGTGTGCACGCACATTTGCTGCCCTCTGGTGGCTGCAACATGCAAAGCCGTGCGCATGCACGCGTGTGTGTGAGAGAAGAGGCCATGTGTGTCGCTGCCTGGTGGTTGGAGCGAGCATGCGGAGCCAGGAGACTGAGAGGCTGTGTGCATGTGCACACACGTGTACAGTGACTGCTGCCCCCCGGCAGCCAGCATGGGCACCAGTGCCTCCCCCACAGCCCCCAGGCTGGCACGCACCGGAGCTGGTGCAGCGCAGGTTCTTGGGTGCCTCGTCTGAGTGGTCGTGGCAGTCGAACTCGCCGTCGCACTCCCACTGTGCGTTGCTCAGGCAGCGCCCGTTGGCGCAGCGGAACTCGTGGGGGCCGCACGTCGGGTACTCTGGGGGTGGGGAACAGTCAGGCCCGGAGCTCCCCTCACACCTGCAGAACCTCTGGGGCAGCAGGCATGGCTCCCCAGTGCCCCCCTTCCCACAGCACCCGCCTGGAGCCCCCCCTTGCTTGAGGGTCTCATGGTCCCACGGGTGCTGCTTTGGGTGCCACGGGACCTACCGCACTCCAGGGACTCGTCAGAGCCGTCACTGCAGTCGTGGTCGTGGTCGCACACAAAGTGCTTGGGGATGCACTGCCGGTTGGCACACATGAACTCCCGCTCGTCGCACGTGTTGTTGTACACTGTGGGGGGGACACCGTGGGTCATCAGCACCACACAGCCCCCCTTGCCCCCCTTGACTTGCTGAGGGAAACAGGTATGGCAGGGCTCGTCTGAGGCCACGCAGAAAAGGACCCAGGTGTCCTGGCAGTCCCCTGAGAGCCCAGCCCCCACCTCCTGCAGCAGAACCCAGGGGTCCCATGACTGGTGGGTAGAGCCCCCCCACTCCTGCCGCCCTTGCACTCACGGCAGCCGGCAGCAAGGGTCTCGTCGGCACCATCAGCGCAGTCCTTGTCGCCGTCACAGAGCCAGCGCTCAGGCACGCACACGTAGGTGCCCGGGCACTGGAAGGACCCAGCACTGCAGGTCGTCAGGCCTGGGGTCAGGGGGCAGAGGTCAGCGCCTGCTCCCACTACTAGGCCCACGCCTCCTCCCAGGCTAGGTGTCCTCGCCGCTCCCCCGTGCGGCTCTAACCGCTGCGCCCTGCTCCCCTCCTGGGCCTAGGAGGAGAACCCAGGCATCAGGCCCCTCCACCCGCTCCGGCAGTGCTCACGGCAGTGGGTGCCCTCGTCGGAGCCATCCCCGCAGTCGTCGGCGCCGTCGCACACCCACAGCTTAGAGATGCAGCGGTGGTTCTTGCACTCAAACTGCACGGGGTAGCAGAACTTGTCTGCGGGGGGGAGAAGGCATTAGGGCCGTGCCAGGTTGGGCCAGGGTCCCCCAGGCTCCCACCTTCCAGAGATCAAAGACCCCCTACCCCCAACTTCTCATGATGCCCCTTGCTGCCCCAACTCCAGGCACTGCAAGGGTCCTCCAAGCCCTTTCCACAATGCCCTGCTTCATCTCCCCCCACCCCGCCGTCCTCCATGCCCTTCCCACAATGCCCAGCGCAGCTCACTGCAGTGGGTCTCGTCCTCGCCGTTCTCGCAGTCGTCCTCCTTGTCGCAGGTCCAGGACATGGGGATGCAGCGCCCGCTGGGGCAAGCAAAGTAGTTGGCCGGGCATTTGGGCTTCCGCATGCCTGGGGGGAGGGGGGCACGTGATGTCATAGGAAGGAGCACCCCTCCCCCATGGTCCCTTGCATGCACAGCTTTGCTTGCCCCGCCCCCCCGGCAGCCTGAGCCCCCCAGGCTGGCAATACCCCCCTCGTACCAGGGCAATTGCGCTCATCGGAGTAGTCACCGCAGTCATTGGCGCCGTCACAGACCCAGGTTGGGGCGTAGCACAGTGACGTGTGCTCACACTGCTGGAACGTCATGCCCTTCACCCCCAGCTTAAAGTAGCTGCTGCAGTCGGTGGCGGCTGCATGGAACCAGCCCCGGGGCCCAGTGTGAAGGGTGGGGCCTGCTGGGGCCCTGGGCACATGCACACGTCACACGCACATTGTACACAACCCCCGCACACCATGCACAGAGCACACAAGCCTCCCAGAGCAGTGCAGATCAGGCACGGACCACCCATGTATTGTGCAGGGAGCACGCACGCTTGCACATGGGGCACATGCACAAAAGCACCATCCACACATGCATGGGGAGCGCACATACACAAAAAGCAAATACACACACATGGAATTTATACATATGCACATAGAGTGCACACACAGCTCACAGGCACTGCAGATGGAGAGCACACATGTTGTGCATGGAGCACACGCACGTCGCAGAGTGGTGCGCATCACGCAGAGCCCATGCATCACCTGCACAGCACATGTGTACCACAGGTGGCGCACGCCCACATGGACTGTGCACACACACACACAGAATAGACACATCACATACAGAGCCCACGCATCGCCCACACAGTGCATGCACACCTCAGACAGAGCATGCCTATATGGAGTGCACATGCATAACAGAGCTCATGCATCGCCTGCACAGTGCATGTGCATGGAGCATGTCCACATGGAGTGCATACGCAGGTGCACACAGAACGCATATGCACACTTGTGGAATTCACATGCATGTACACAAAACACACACAACTCAGACATGACAGACAGCGCACACACATCATGCACGGAGTGCAAGTGTGCCCCACATGCATTACACACGAACTAACAGCACCTCCAAAACTCCCACCCCCTACAATGCACAGGCCCCCCACTCCTTTCCCACTCCCACCACTCCAGGACCCGTTCCTGTACCCTCCTGGGGTCACATCCAGCCCCTGGCTCTGCCTGCCCTGCACCTCCTGCCGGCCAGGGGTGCCCTGCAGCCCCCTCTCAAGTGTCCACGTCCCCACCACACAGCAGCAGCCACATCAGGCCCACATGGAGGCGCAAGGCATGGGCTGGGGGGTCACAGGAGTTCGGGTGCGCACTCACTGCAGTTCATCTCGTCGGATGCATCCTCACAGTCGATGATCTGGTTGCAGCGGCTCGAGTTCCCGATGCATCTCCCGTCACGGCACCGGAACTCCGTGGCAGCGCAACTGGTCTCTGGAGGACGGGGGGTAGCAGAGACCAGTGCTGTGAGCTCTTCACTCACACACACGTGCTCACATGTGCATGCATGCTGCCCTGGGGACAATGCACCACAGCCAGGCACACACGTGCCATGCCCCCCTGCACACTCATGCGCAGATGCACACACACTAACCCAGGGCCATGCCCTTCGCCTGCTTCAGGGCACATGTATGTACACATCTGCACACAAGACATCCTCATGCAAGCCCGGGTGTGCACATATGTGGACACCCCACCCCAGGGGATATATTTGCATGTGGGATCTATGGCATTAGCAGCAGGAAGCAGGATGCTTTGCTCCTGTCATGTGGCTGAGCTGGAGGCCTGCCCAGGCACCATGGAGGCTCCATGCCCATGGTGCGGGGCCACCACGGCCTGCCTGGCGGGGAGCAGGAGGCACTCACTGTTGCACGGGACTTCATCAGAGTTGTCACCACAGTTGTCGACTCCATTGCACCAGTCACGCGAGGCCACACAGCGCCCGTTCATGCAGTGCAGGTAGCCCTTCCTGCACTTGCGGCTGCCTGCAGGGGTGGAGGAGGGGCACGAGGTGTGGGGAGGGTTTCAGGGTCCACGGGCCTCCCAACCCCCCTATGAGTGTCTGTGAGGGTGGGGGAGAATAGCTCAGGTTAAGCAGCCCCTCCTGCTGCATTGCCCCCACCCCTCCCCCCGAGCTAAGTTGGAACCCGGGAATCTGGACTTGCAGATCCCTCCCGGCTGCACCCCCAGAGCAGGATGGGACCCCAGAGTCCAGGCAGGGCCTTACTGCAGTAGGACTGCTTCTCATCCGACTTGTCCTTGCAGTGGGCAACGCTGTCGCAGGTGAGCGCAAAGTCAATGCAGTCGCCATTGCCACACTCGAACTCCTCGTGCGCGTTGCAAGTGGAGTTGGGAGCTGCAACGGAGGCACCAAGCACCAGGTGTCAGCCACCAGCCCCAGCCCAGCCCCAAGCTCCCATGCGCTCCCTCCCCTGCACTCCACCTTTGCACGTGAGGTCGTCCTGTAGCACCCGATCGCCACGGCATGAGCAGTTCACTTGCCCCCGGGGTGTGAGGAGGCACAGGTCCTGGCAGCCCCCGTTGTTCACACGGCATGGGGACAGCTCACCTGGAGGGGGTGCAGGGTATGTATGTGGCCAGGGGATGTCCAGCATCCCTCCAGGCCTGGGACACACTCCCATCGAGGCCCCCACACCCCCATACTCACCCCTGAGCCCCCCACCCTTGGAGACAGTCGGGGAGAGAAGTGACACAGGCTGGGGGGGCAGGTGGCAGAGCCACCAGGGCCAGGAGGGGGTTGGTGGGGCAAGACCCCCTGCACCTACAAGGGGCAGCACTGAGGGCAGATGGGCAGGGGTATATCCCTACCATGCAGGGAGACAGGAGAGGGGTCAGGGGTGAGGGTGCCCCCGCATGCCCAGACTCACAGCTGTTGGTGTCGTTGGCCACGGCAATGATGCCCATGGGCTGCTGGGGGATGTCGACACGCAGCAGCCGCATGTCGGAGCCCATGTGCTTGTTGGCGCGCTGCACGGCACGGCGCACCCAGTCCGTCCAGAAGATGTAGTCGCTGTACACGGCCAGGCCAAACGGGTGCACCGGCTCTGACTTCAGGATCACCTGCCCCAGTGCCCCACAGCACCATCAGCACCAAGGGCTGGAGGAGGGGGCAACCCCTGAGTCCCAGCTCCCCGCACCCCATGACTCACATAGCGGTGGGAGCCATCGTACTCGCAGCGCTCAATCTTGTCCAGCGTGGCATCAGAGAAGTAGAGCTTCTCAGCCTGGTGGTCGATGGCCAGCCCATTGGGTGTGCGGATGTCCTGGTCGATGATGATGAGGACGTTGGCGCCTCCCAGTGTGGCCCGCATGATGCTAGGGTGCTGCTCATTCCAGTTGGTCCAAAACATCAGGCTGGATGTGTGTGGGGGGGGAACACGGGGCTGAGCCAACCTCTGCCAGGACAGCGGGGGCCCTTCTTCTCCCCAAAGGCATCTCCAGCACCCGGGAAGGGTTTGTCCCACCAGCTGTGTGGCCAGGAGCTGGGGCCTGGCTGTGGCACCCCCCGCCGCCCCACTTACTTCTGGCATTCATCCAGCACGAAGGCACGGGGGTGGTCGTCACTCGACATGGTGATGACAGTCTCGCGCTCGAAGGCGCCCACGCGGCTCTGGTCCACTGTGTGCCGCGTGATGGTGGACGTGGTGTAGCTGGTCCAGTAGAGCGTGTCCCAGCCCCGGTGGTAAGCCAGCCCCTCCACTGAGCCCACGTCTGGGGGGCAGAGGGGAGGGGTGAGACGATGCTACCTGCCACCCCGCTAGCGCCTCCCCTCCATACTGAGACTGATGCCCCAGAAGCCAAATTCTGCTCCCGGCTGCACTGGTGGAAGCCGGAGATCAGAATTGGGCCCCCACGTGCTCTTGCAGCCGTGACCTTTGGCCTCAGAAGGTATAAGTGCTATAGCCTGTCTGACCCTTGTGAACTACCTTGCACAATGAGCATGATGCACATGTGCAGGTAACTGGGAAAGACACCAGGCAGGAAGCAGGGAGCAAGCACCAGTCTCTGTGTCCTGGGCACCTTCCTCATGAGCTGCCTTGCACTGTCACACAACTGGTGACAGACATGGACACGAGGAAGGTGCTGTGCAGGGAGCTGGAAGTACGTGCTTGTCTCAAAGCCCCAGGGACCAAGGGCCCCACTCCCTACTGCCCAACCCACACAAGTTCCCTCACACTATTGCACGATGGGCATGAGCCTTGGGCACAAGGAAGGTGCCATTCAGGGAGCTGGCAAGCACTAGGAACACTCCCACTTCTCTGAAACCTGGCCTCCCCAGGCCCCGGAGGTCAGGGAGCAGAGGGGATGGGCGCCCTCACTCTCCACGATGGTCTTGCGCCCGGTGCCATCGTCGTTGATCTGCTGGATGTTGCCAAAGTGGATGTCGCTGTAGAAGATGCGGCTGGCACCCTGCACCCCACCCTGGTAGTCAAAGGCCAATGCGATAACGTTCTTCATGTGCTCGGCGTCTTCGAAGGGCTTGATGGGCGCGTTGAGGTTGGTCTCGTCCGACAGGTGTATGCTCTTGAGGATGGTGCGCTCCGAGTAGAGCAGGTAGCCGTCATAGTCGCGGCAGCTCACACCGTCCTCGGCCAGCATGCCGTGGGCGCACGCGCATGTTCGCCGGCCCCCGCCCCGGAACAGGCACAGCTGCTCACAGCCCCCGTTGCTCTGGGCACAGATGTTGGTGCCTGTGGGGAGTGCAGCATGGCATCAGAGCAGGAGAGGGAGCCGGGCTCGGGCATAGGCTGAGAGCGCGGGCGGTGTCAGCGGTCCCGGGGAGCGGCCAGGGCCTTTGGGCTGTGAGCAAGGGGCGGTGCATGGGATGCTGGGGGTGAGAGTGTGCATGTGATACTGAGGGTGAGTGTGATACTGGGGGTGAGAGCATGTGTGTGTGATTCCATGTGTGCAGGACCATAAGAGAGCATGGGAGATACGGGGGAGACACGTGAGAGTCCATGTCTAATGCTACATGCAAGATCTGTAGTGCGTGTGTGGCACAGGGCACGTGTGAGAGGGTGGGTGAAGCTCCAGGGAAGGGAGTGTGTGACTGTGAGACATGGGGCGCGTGTGTGTGTGTGTGTGTGTGTGTGAGTGAGAGAGAGAGAGAGAGAGAGAAGCCGGGGCAGGGGAGGGGAGTGGGTTGACTGTGAGACGGTGCACATATAACTCCAGGGCTCTACAGTGTAACTGCGAAACACAGAGTGAGTGTGTGTTTCTGTACATGAAACTCCAGGGGTTGTACACGTGAGTAGGAAACATGGTGCATAAGTACATGCACACGCGTGTGTGAGAAACTCGTGGGACGTGGGGAGCGAGTGTGTGCATGTGAGAGACCCTGCCTGGAAGTGAGGGAACTCCATGTGCACAAGAACCAGGCTGTGCACATATGCACATGTGACAGGTGACATATGCACCCACAAGGGCACGTGTGAGGGACACTGCTTGCCTCATCTGCAGTTCCAAATGCCTCCTCGAGCTCTGCCGTCCAGCCAGTGCCAAGGCACAGGAGAGGACCCCTACTCAGGGGGCTGCCATGCCTGCCCCAGCCCCAGGACCCCCTGCACCAGCCCCAGGACCCCCCCTCGCCGGCCTCCTGCGCACCCTTCTGCCGGGCCCGGTTGAAGACTTTGATGTCCTTGAGCTGGACACCGATGCCTGTGCGCAGGGACACCGACTCGGTGGCATTGTCTTTGCTGCCCCTCTTGATGGAGCCATTCGCATGGGTCCTGCCGGGGAGAGGGAACACAGGTGGGCACTGAGTATGGTGTACCATGTGCCCCTGGGACCACCCCCTGCATGCCCCACGTCCTGCGAACCTCCCGGACATCAGCCCCTGGGGGTGGAGGACTCGGGAAGCTTACCGGTCACTCCAGTAGATGTAATCCTCGAAGACAGAGACAGAGAACATGTCCATGTTGTTGCTGGCCAGCACAACCTCCCGGGCCTCGCCCGTCTCCAGGTCGATCCGCTCGATCTTGTCTGTCCGGGCATCGCACCAGTACAGTTTCCCATCCTGGCAGGGGCACGGGGCAGGGGTTAGAGACCCCGATGCCCTTCGCCCCGAGCTGCGCAGCCCCAGCCTCAGCCACATCATGCACGCGCCACAGGCACCCTGGCCCACCTCGTAGTCCACGGAGATGCCGTTGGGCCAGCTGATGCTGACGTTGACCAGCACAACACGCTCGGAGCCATCCAGGCGCGATCGCTCGATGCGGGGGTACTGCCCCCACTCCGTCCAGAACAGGTACCTGTGGGCAGGGGACGCGAGTCACCCGCTGCCCCGCCGAGCCCCAAGCCCCCAGCTCTGGGAAGAGAACCCAGGAGTCGTCCCAGCCCCCGGCCTGCCCCTGCTTTAGCTCTCCCTCCCCTGATGCCCAGAAGAGAACCCAGGGGTCCCGTCCCCCCCCACCGCTGCCTTACCCCTTCTCTGGGTGCACAGTGATGGCCCGTGGCTTGTCCAGCCCTTGGGAGATGACCACATAGCGGAAGGAGCCGTTGAGTCGCGCCACCTCGATGACATCAAAGCCCTGGTCCGTCCAGTAGATGTTGCCTGCGAGACACCGGTGGGTACCATGACAACCCCTCCCAGGCCACATCTCACCCCCACCCCACCCCAACCCCCGGCCCTCACCTGCGATCCAGTCCACGGCAATGCCTTCCACGCGCCCAATGCCATTGGTCACCACGTCCTCGCGCCATGTCTGGTCCCGCTTGGCCCGGCTGATGGTGCTGAGCCCCATGTCCACCCAGTAGATGGTGTCATTCTCTGGGGAGGGATGGTGTAAGGGGCCAGGCCAGGCCCAATGGGGGCTCTGGGGGAGGCCCACATGCTGCTAAAAGGGCGCTGGGGGCAGAGAAGGGGGCTGGCGGGGGGAGCAGCAATCCGCCTTGGTGTGGCTGACACCTGCCCCCAGCCCGGTCCATGCCACTAGAGTGGGGGAAACTGAGGCATGGCACCAGGGGTCGGGGCGGAGCAAGGACCAGAGCCCAGGTGTCTGGGCTGAACCCCACTGGACGGGGAGCTGGCGAAAGGGGGTGCTCTCACCTGCGTGGAAGTCAATGCCCACGGCCAGCGAGGTCCCGGACACAGGCACCAGCGCGTCCGACTTGTCGTTGGGGTCCAGGGGGATGCCGCGGATGCCCTCGTGCACTGAGTAGAGCAGGAAGGAGCCCACACCTGCAACACGTGTGTGGATGCTGTCAGGGGCCAGGGTCATGGCCCAGGGCTCTGGCCCCCACATGCCTGGGCCGTACATGGCTAGCACTCCAAGGAGTGGGCATGCGTCCCCCGAGGCCACAGGAGGGGCAGCCATGTGGTGCCTGTGATAAGGGGACACCCTGCTCCATGATACACCCCAGCCCCTTGCTGCTCCTGCCATGTCTCCATCACAGGTGGGCAGCAGCAAGACAGATGGATGCTGCCATGGGACAGACCCCCCCCCACTGGACTCCAATCACAGAGGGGCCTGGGAAGCACTTTGCAAAGGTCCAAGGGCACCCACTGGTGCCCCCCCACACCCCCGCCACGCGGCAACTGTGCAACTGTGAGCAGTCGCACCAGGCACCAGCAGAGGGCAGCAGTGCTGCACCAGCAAGGTCGTGCTCACACAAGAGCCCAGCTGGGAGGGGAGGGGAGGGGAAGGAAGGGGGGTCCCAGTGGGTGCAGGGGGGGCTCTCACCCTCGCACGACTGCTGCCCACTCTTGAGGCTGTAGCCGGCCGTGCACATGCAGGCGCGCGTGGTCTCCGACGTGGGCAGGCAGAGCTGCGAGCAGTCCCCGTTGTTCACGCTGCAGGGGTTGGTGCTGGCTGCAGACGGGGGCAGTAGGAGGCTGAGGGGGGCCGGGAGGGGGTCTGCACCCCCACAAGCCCCCTCCCCACTGCTGGAGCCCCTGCACCCTTGCACCGGCCCCAGGACTCCAGCAGCACCAGGCTCCGGGCTCTCCAGATGCCCAAGCCACGGGTATCATCTCCGGATGCCCCAGCTCCAGGCTCTCTGGATGCCAGTAGGGCCCCTGCCCCCCACCGGCCCATCTCCCTCCCCCAGTACTCCCCCCGTGTCCCCCACTCACCCTGCTGCACACTCTCATCGTACACCTTCATATGCATGACCAGCGTGGTACTGTTCCTCAGCACCACGGCACCTGTCCCGTCCTTCTTGTTGCAGATGCCCACGCGCTCCGATGCCTGGTCCGCCCACCACAGCTTGTCGCCTACCCAGGGAGGGGAAAACAGGGGATGTGTCACGAGTGGGCACAGCCTCAGCACCCCCCTTCACCCCCCGACCCGTGTCTGGTGCTCACCCATGATGGCCAAGGCCGTGGCCTTGCTCAGCTGCCCCTTCATGGCATCCAGGACCTCCAAGCTGGTGCCATCCAGGTTGCAGCGGTTGATGGTGCCATTGCCAGAGCTGATCCAGTACAGTTTGCTCTCGGGGTAGTCGATGGCCAGGCCTGCGAGGCAGGGGGTGGTTATGGGGAGCAAATACAGAGCAGGGGGCAAATACAGTGCGTGCCACTCTCCCAACGGGCTGCGCAGGGCCTGGTGCGAGATAGCGGCTGCTCCCCACTCAGCCCCGGGGAGACAGGCAGGACCTGGGGCACCCACGGGAGGGGGGCAGGGGCTGGCGGGGTGGGGTCCGTACCGACAGGCGCCTTCTGGTTGGTAAAGAGGAGGCTGCGGTTGCTGCCATCCATGTTGGCCACGCTGATGTTGTCACCATCAGTCCAGTACAGCTTCCTGCATGCGGTGGGGACCGGGTTAACGGGGGCTGAGCTGCGCCCTCGCGGTGAGCACTGAACTGGGGGTAGCGTGGAAGCCTGGGCACACGTGTGGGTGTGTGTGCATGCGTGCTGGACAGCAACATGTCCCCCTCTTGCCTGGACATGTGTGGTGACATGGGAGCGACGGCCTGCTGACCTCCTCATGCTGCACATGTGCAGGGGGCTCCACCCAGTTCTTGCATGCATGTGCACACACACACACACACACACAGAGGCACATATGCACACACACATGTGCACAACAGGACTACAGTCATTTCTCTCATACATGTGTGCACACACACGGGACCACATTTTATTCACACGTGCACAGAGGCACACCTGCACACGTACGTGTGCACACATAGGACTGTACTCATTTCTGTCACACACACATGAGCACATGGGACTGCACCCATTTCTTGCACACATGCAGATATACACATGTACACACAGGACCACCCATTTCCCTCTCACACATGCGTGCCCACAGAGGCACACATGCATGCACTCGTTTCTCTCACATGTGCACACGTGCACATTCACATTCCCACTGACACACATTCACATACAGCAGCGCAAGCCCTGTCTCTTGCACATACCCGCGCTGACACACCTGTACTGAGCTGCAGCCTGTTTCTGGCACACGCACACATTCGCACACCCCCTCCCACACACACTGCCCTGCCACCATCTCTCACGTATACACACACCCACACTAGCACTACCTGAGCTGCTGCAGCCCACTTTGCTCTTTCGCGTGCAAGTGGTTGTGTAGCCAGGCATGGGTGCACCCCCACGCAATCACACAGTGGCATGCACATATGATCACACCCACCCACACCCTGTCATATACAGGTGCAGGCCACACGATTGAGCACATACACACACAGCTGGTCACACATGTGCACTTATACACACATGCACACATATGTAGTCATGCATGTGCACATGCAATCAGTTGTGCACACTTGTGTGCACAATCTGGCATGTGTGCACATACACCATCAGCCATGCACATGTGCATGCACATGCAAAGTTGTGTGCATATACACACAATCATTCTTGCACGTATGCCTGCACTTGCAATCAGCAGTATGCATGTTCATGCACGCACAATCACACACAGCTGTATGCATGTGCATACACAGAATCCCAGAGTTGCGCACATGCTCTTGCACATGCTCCTGCACACACAATCACATGCACAGATGGACCCAGGCTGGTGTCCTCTGGCCCAGCCCCTCCCCCTGGGCACATCCTCAGCCCCGCAGCCCAAAGCCACTGCCCCTGTGGCCCAAAGGTCCAGGCTGGCAAGGACTCACCCACGCAGCGGATGGACCACTAGGCCGTGGGGCTTGTCCAACCCCTGGATGACAGCATTCTTGAAGGAGCCGTCCAGCCGCGCCACGTTGATCTGCTTCTTGTTGGTGTCATAGCTGGTCCAGAAGAGGTTCCTGGAGACCCAGTCCACGGACAGCCCGTGGGCGTTGGGCAGGTCTGCAAGGCAGCGGGTGCAGGGATGCATTAGCGGGGCCCCCCAGCTGCCAGCCAGGAGCAGAGCATGCTGGGAAACCCTGGGCAGTGACATCACAGCGCATGGTGGAGGGGGCAGGCTGCACCATGGCCACTGGCCCGTGGCCCTGGTGTGGGAGGAACTGGGTGCAAACCAGGCCATGGTATCAGACCCTGTGGCCCAGGGTGGATAGGGCAGGCTGCACTGTGGCCTCCTGGGGCGGAGGGAACCAGGGATAGCCTGCGCCATGGTATTAGGCCCCGTGACCCACGGTGGAGGGGGCAGGTTGCACCATGGCGGCAGTCCCCAGGGTGAGGGAAGCCATGGGCTGGCTGTGCCATGGTATCAGGCCCCGTGGCCCAGGGCGGACAGGACAGGCCACACCATGGCGGCAGTCCCCAGGGTGGAGCAGACTCTGCTATGGTATCAGGCCCCGTGGCACCATGGTGGAGGAGGCAGGCTGCACAGTGGTGGCAGACCCGGTGGCCCTAGGGTGGGGCAGGCCATGCCGTGGTACCAGGCCCTGTGGCCAGGAGAGGCCACGCTGGCCCCAGGGGCCAGTGGGACTCACCTGCAGAGACCACAGTCTCGACACCAGTGCCATTGATGAAGGCACGCTTGATAGCCTGGGTGCGCACGTCAGACCAGTAGATGCGCTGCTCGCGGGCGTCGTAGTCGACCACGGTGACGTTGTCGATGTCAGGCACCGTGAAGGAGATGATGTAGTTGTAGTAGGGGCTGTCCACGTCCACACCACGGATCTCCATCTGCCGCGCGTACAGCAGGAACTGCCGGAACTCTGTGCGGGCGGCACGGGGTCAGCGAGGGGGACTCCCGGCCCGTGGCCCGGGGGTGTCCCTGCCCCGACCTCCATTCTCAGCTCCCCCATGTCCAGGGACACTGGGCAGGCAGCGGGGGCTGAGGGTGAGACCAGTGGGCTGAGCCTGGACGCCTGGGCTCCCTCCCATTCCAGGAGGGGAATCGGGTGTGGGGCCGGGGCCCGGATGCCTGGGCTCTCTGGGAAGGCAGTGCGAGTTAGGGGGCGAGAACAATGGGGCTGGGACCTGGATGCCCAGGTCCTTTCCCCAGTCGAGCCAGCTCTAGCGAAGCCCCCTTCCTCCTCCCCATCTCTGTCCCACAGGGTCCTGGCAGGCTCCTGGGGCTGAAGCTACCCCCCACCCCCAGTGCCCTCCAGACCCCCCCCGCTACCGTAGCATGTGGTGGTGTCCTTGTCCAGCTTCATGAGATGGGGGCAGGCACATGACAGCGTCCGGTTGTAGTTGATGAGGCAGAGGTGGGAGCAGGGCCCACGGCCCCCATTGGCCTCGCATGGGTTGGGGGCTGCCACGGGGGCACAGTGGTGAGACCTCAGCCCAGCCCCAGGCCCCTCCTGTCCCTTCATTTCCATCTGAGACATCCCCCAGCCCACCCAGCACCCCCTATTCCCATCTGAGCCCCCCATAGACCTCCTAACTCCCCCATTCCCATCTGAGACCCCCCAGCCTGCCCAGCACCCTCTATTCCCATCTGAGGCCCCATTCCCAGGCCCACAACCTACTCCCACCAGGGCCCATAACTGGAGCCTGAGCAGGGGGATCAGGTCTGAGCCCTCGGGGGTATCAGGGGTCTCCAAGCACAACAGGGGTGCTCCCAGCATGCACTGCTCCACCTGCCATGCCCTCCCTCCCCCCAGTGCGGGCGGTGCATGCTCACCCAGCGGCTGCCGGGAGGGGTGGTAGACCTGCAGGTCGAAGGGTTGCGTGTTGGTGCGTTGAACCACCGTCACGTTGTGGCCTGTCCACTTGTTGGCCTTGGCCAGGGTGTTGGTGCGCCAGTCGGTCCAGTAGACCTCACCGCCGTACAGGGTCACCGCAAATGGGTGTGACAGGTACTCGTGGCCCCGCAGCACCTCCATGTGCCCCGTCCCATCATACAGCGCTGAGTAGATGGCATCAGACCTGGGGAGTGGGCGAGAGACCCAGCAGGGATGGAGAAGGGTTGTTAGGGACCGGGGGAGGTCTGAGACCTGGCAATGGCTGTGTGGGGCTGGGCAGGGACTGGGGGGTCTGAGACCTCTCCAGGCTTGGAGGGGGGCCGGCAGGGACTGGGTGTGGGGGTCTGAGACCTAGCAATGGCTGCAAGGGGCCGAGGAGGGACCAGGAGGGCCTGCGACCCAGCGAGAGCTGCAGGGGGGTGTCAGGAACTGGGAAATGGGATCGAGACCAAACAAGGGCTCAGGGCAGAGGTTAGGCAGGGGCTGGGAGGTCCCAGCTGAGCCTGCTCCAGGGCCTCGGGGTGGGTGAGCAGCCATGGAGGATCCCAGGTGGAGTGTGGGGGCGGCGAGGCAAGGGTTGGGGGCAGCGCCAGGGGTCAGGGCTGGTACCTGGCATCGATCCAGAGGATGCGCTTCTCCAGGTAGTCAACGGTGAGGCCGTTAGGCCACCCCCCCGAGCCCGTCTCCTTATGGATGGTGCGCCGGCCTGCGCCGCTCATGGAAGCTGCCTCAATGCGCGGCAGGCTGGCATCCCAGTCCGTCCAGAACAGGATCCTGGGGATCAGGGGACACCGAGGTCAGAGGTCACATACCACCCTCTACCTCTCCCCACAACTGGATCCTGGCAGGCGGGGGCGTAGGCACAGAGATTGGAGATGAAAGAGCAGAGGTCACACCATCTCTCCCATGGGGAGGGGGCCAGGGGGCGCCCAGGAAGACAGTGGTACAGCAGTGGTAGCTGTGCAGACCGTATCCCTCCCTCCCTGTTGCCATGGTCCCAGGTCCCAGGCCCAGCATCACTGCTGGGGCAGGCTGGGGGTTGGGGTGGGGGGTGTCAGGGGCTTGGCCCACCCATAGCGGGGGTCAAGGGCGATGGCGCGGGGGTGCTCGATGTCGCCAGCCAGCAGCGTGGTGCGCATGGTGCCGTCCAGCTTGGCCACCTCGATCTGGTCCAGGTTGCTCTCCACCCAGTAGATGTTGCCGGCGATCCAGTCCACCGCCAGCCCCTCGGGCGTTGCCAGCCCATACTGGATCACCACCTCAAAACTGGTCAGTGCTGTGGGGGGGACCGGGCTGTCAGCACCCCAAGGGGCTCCACTCCACCCCGGCCCACCCCGTCTCCCTGCACTGCAGTATGGGACCCCCGAACCGCGGAGGTGCCGGCAGCAGTAATCGTGTTAGGCTGGGCTTTGTGCGCTCGCAGCTGCTGGGCTGTAATTACCATTAGGGGCGCGCCGGGGAATGCTAATTAACGCCTACATAATGAGCGGCCGCCGGGAGCAGAAAGGTATCATTATATGGGGCTGAATGAGCCGGCGGTGCAGCCGGGGGGCTCATTATATGCATCCAGCCCCCCCAGCCTGCCCCGTGCCCAGGACGTCCCAGCAATGGGGGGCCCTGGGGCGACGCACCCCCATTCTCCAGCAGTTTGCCCCGGTAGATCTTGTCCTCCACCACGTCGGTCCAGTACAGTGAACTCTGGTTGAGGTGGAAGTCGAGGGCGATGGTATTGCGCAGGCCGGGCACCAGCACGCTGTAGTCGCCCTTGTGCAGGTCGATGCGGCGGATCTCGTGGCGGTTGGAGAAGATGATGAAGGGCTTGAAGGGGTCTGTTGGGGGAGACGGGAGGTCATGGGGAGGTGGTCCGAAGGGGCTGGAGGGATGGGCCAGCGGCACAATGGGGACTTTGGGCCCAACCCGTGGGGGCAGAGCAGGGAGGTTACAGTCAGCCTTGCTTTGGGCCCCCTCCCCCGCCGGTGCCCCTCACTTCCAGCCTGCAGCCCCCTCCTCACATGACTCCCATTCAACCCCCCTTGTCTCTACAGCAAGGCCACGGGCCCTGACCTCCCCCTGCACCCCCAGCTGCTCTCGGTAGGAAGAACCTCCCCAGCCCGGGCCACCCACCACCCCTTGCCAGTCCTTCCCGGGCGCTGGGAACAGAGAGACCTTTCTTGTGCCACCCGCGCCTGCCAACAGCAGCCGGGAGCAGCTCCCGCACAGGCGGGGGGGCTGTGCCCTTGGCAGGGGACAGGCTTGGTCCCCCCGCCCTAGGCCGGCCAAGACCCACTGCAGGACTGGCCCCAGCTGCCCCCAGAGGGGCACAGCCCCCACCCCCTGGAGGCAAGAAGCAGGGCGCAAGGCCGATGCGAATACCCTGCTTAGCATTCGCTTGGAACGAAGCCACTGCCAGGGCAGGCAGGTGCCAGGAAAGAGCCCCCCCCACCCCCCCATCACCCCGGGTTGCGGGGGAGGGAACAGGACAGGGGAAGGACAAAGGAGCCGTCCTGGAGCTGGAGAAGGCCCCGCGCAGGGCAGTGCAACCCTGAGTAACCCTGCAATGGGGGGTGGGACAGTCCCAGGTGCCCCCGCTAAAGCACACGTGGCCTTGCTGCCTGGCGTAAGCACATCCAGTGCTCTGCATACGCACTGTGCACATGCACCCTGTCCTTTGCACACACGCAGCTCCCAGGCCTGTGCGACTCTGGGCACCAGCTGGGTATGGCCTGGCCCAGTGCTGGGTGCCCGGCGCTGCACATACCCAGGCTGCGGCAGCTTTCGCCGTCAGGCTCCAGCATCCAGCCCTCGTAGCAGGAGCACTTGACGTTGAACTTGTCCTGCTCGCACTTCTGGCTGCACTTGAGGTGCTTGGCACAGTAGCTCTGGATCTGGCAGGTGCGGTTGTCGGTGCCCAGCTCCATGCCCAGTGGGCAGGAGCACACAATGCCCTCGCCTGGCGCTACTGTGCAGTTGTGGCTGCAGCTGCCGTTGTTCAGGGAGCACTGGTCTGCAGGGGGGGGCAGAGCACCTGTTCACATCCCTGGGACAGTGGGGAAGGACCCAGGTGCCCCCCAGCCTCTGCCATGAAATGCCTCTTCCTTCCTGGTCTGGGCACAGTACCCAAGCTTCTGGGCGCTGAGACCCACCTGCTCTAATCACAGCTCCCCCCGCACCCGGGAGAGACCCCGGGAGTCCTGGGATGAGACCCCGGTCCCCTGCCAGAGCTGGGAAAAGAACCCAGGAGTCCTGCGTCCAGACCCTCCCCTGCTTCCCTGCCCCGTTCCCCAGCCCCTTCCCACCGCTCCAGCCCAGTCGCCCTCAGAAGAGAACCCAGGTGTCCAGTCCCCTCAAAGAGGAAACCAGGCATCCGGTGCGGCTCACCGCAGAGCTCGCCCTCGTCAGAGCCGTCGGCGCAGTCGTCAGTGCCATCGCACAGCTTCTCGGGGGGCAGGCAGACAGTACTGGCATTGGCACAAGCGTGTGCGGGCGGCTTGCACGCCAGCGCCTCACAGCTCTCCTCATCCGAGTTGTCCTCGCAGTCGCTGTCCCCGTCGCACACCCATGCCTTGCTGATGCAGCGGGCTGTGGGGGGTGGCAGGTCACAGGGGAACATGGACACCCCTCCTGCCCCTCCCAGGAGAGCCCCCAGCCCTGGTGCCAGACCACCCACCCCCACCTCAGGTATTGCTATACCTGAGTCCTTGCAATACCTGAGTCCTTGCAGCCGAACTTCACATTGGGGTCGCAGACGTGGGTGACACCCTCACAGTTCTTCTCATCCGACGAGTCCATGCAGTCGGTGTCGCCATCACAGCGCCAGCGCATGGGGATGCACAGCCCATCCAGGCGGCACTGGAACTCGTCCGTGTGGCAGCCTCCGGGCGGGCGTGTGGCTGGAGGGGGCAGGGATGTTATCGGGACACCCCAGGCAAGGGGCATCCCAGGACCCCCCAGATCTCTGCAGCACCGGAGGGGGGGGTCCTTGCTGCCGCTGCCCTGCTCCATCCATGTGATGTGAGTCCCACATGGCCAGGGCCCTCACCCCCACCCTGTGCTGAGCCCTGGATAACTCATTGCACCCCAACACTGCCCCAGCTCAGACGGGCCGGGCTCAGCCCCGGAACCCCCTCCCTCAATGCCCAGGAGCTTTGCAGAAAGGTTGAGGAGGGGGCTTCACCCTGGGGACAGTCCCCAAGCCCTGGCCTGCCCCACAACCCCTAGCCAGTCCCTCCCTGCCCCACCAAAAGCTGAGCTGAGTCCCAGCTAACTCACTGCACCCCCAGAGCCAGGCTGGGCTCAGCCCCACAGCCCTCTTCCCTCAATATCCAGGAGCTTTGCGGGGGGGGTGAGGACCCCAAAGCCCTGGCCTGCCCTACAACCCCCAGCCAAGCGCCTCTCCAACTCCCCCCCAAAGCTGTGCTGAGCCCCAGGCAACTCATTGCACCCCCTGAACCAGGCCAGGTCCAGACCCGGCCCCTTCTCCCCCCATTTTTGGGGGCCAGGGGGCGTGGGGGGGAGGCACACCCTGGTTGGTGCAGTTGGCATGGGTCTCATCACTGTAGTCGCCGCAGTCATTGTCCCCGTCGCAGGTCCAATGCACAGGGATGCAGCGCCCGCTGTTGCACTTGAACTGGTTGCTGGAGCAGGAGTGGCTGCAGCCGGCCTCGTCGCTGTTGTCCCCACAGTCGTTGTCTGTGGGCGCGAGGAGGGTCAGTGGGCACAGTGGGGCTCCCAGGACTGGGCAGGGTCAGGCCAAGCCAGGCTGCATGTGCCCCACAGCCTGAGCAGGGGGCCTCCGAG
>NW_017728894.1:100376-118051 GCF_001723895.1 Crocodylus porosus | reverse complement strand
CCAATGCCACACTCCCCAAGCCACCCCCTCCCTCCCCTCTCCCCCCCTGCCAGCACAGCAGGCAGAAACACAGAAACTGCATAGATCATCTCATGTACCATGGGGTGGGGGCAGGAAGGGGGGCTCCTCTGCCCGGTTGCAGGGAGCGGAACTGGAGAGGACCCTCTGCAAGAAGGGTCCAGACTGGGGGGGTTGGATCTGGCCAATTGCAGAGTGGCTCGGCCCGGGAGCACTGGCAATGGCAGCTCCTGCCTCAGTTTCCCCTCCTGGGTTGGGGTAGGGGCCTGATCCCTGTAACGTCCCTGCAGAGCTGCTGCTACCATAACATTCCTCATAATCCTCCCCCCGGAATAGAAAGTATCGCCAGTGCTCCCCAGCGATAGGAGGGTTCACATGTACATGTTCCAGGATCACACGTGTGCCAGGCAGGGGGACAGGGTCCCCGAAATGCCCAAAGCCAGGGGTTGGCCCTGGGGTGCTGGCGGGATGGTGCTTTGGAAGAGGGTGCTTTACCCCCACCAGCTAAAGTCGAGTGCACCCCACAGCCTGATGGACCCTGGCCCTGGCCTGGACTTCCCCTGACCTCACAGCACTGCTACGGCAAGGGAGGGGGATGTGTGTGCACGGGATGCCTGGGTTCTGTGTGTGTGGGTATGTCCTGGACACATGGGTTGGGTGAATGTGTCCTGGATGCCTGCCTGGTTGTGTGTGTGTGGGCGTGCATCTCAGATGCCTGGGTTCTGTGTGCATGTCCTCCAAATGCTTGGGTTGTGTGTGTATGTGTGTGTTTGTGTGTACATATGTGTCCCAAATGACCAAGTTGTGTGTTCGTGTGGGATGCTTTGGATTCTGTGCGTGTTTTGTTTTGTTTTTTGAGGGGGGGAGGGGTGTCCTGGGTGTGTGTGTGTGTGCATTCCCCAAACACCTGGGGGGGATACCCGGGTTCTGTGCATGTACATGTCCTGACACATGGGTTGCGTCTGTGGGTGTGCGTGCATCCCAGATGCTTGGGTTCAATGTATGCATGTCCTGGACGTCTGGGGGGTGTATGTATCCGTGTGTGTCCCAGATACCTGGGTTCTGTGCGTATGTCTTGGACACATGGGGTCCATGTGTTTGTGTGTGTGTGTGCAAATCTGTCCCAACTGATTGAGTTCAGTGTGCGTGCATGTGTGTCCTAGATGCCTGGAGGTGTGGGTGTGTGGGTGTTTGATTGTATGTGTGGGCACCCACATGTATGTTTGTATGTGCGTCCTGGATGTCTGGGGTGTGTGTGCGCACATATGCATGCACACGTGTACATGTGCATCACTATTCCTTGGACCAGGCCCAACACCAGCTACCTCAGGCCCTGCCTCCCCTCATCTCCTCTGTGCCCAGCAGGCAGGAGCCACGGGCTGCGCCGAGATGCCGGCACTGGCCGTGGACCCACCATCATGCCTGACCACCAACACCACCACCCCCCGGGAGCAAGGGCGTCCCAAGGAGGGCAGCCGGGCCCAGAGGGAGGGGGGCAAACATCCCTGAGCACAGAGCAGTGAGGCAAGGTAAGTGCCATTGCCAGTGGGCGGCCACGCAGGCCCAGGGGACCATGGCAGCACCAGGCCGGCCCGTTTAGGGGGTGGGGGGCACATGGTGATCTATGCACTAACCGGCAGACTTTGGACAGTTCTTTTCGTCAGAGCCATCCCCACAATCCTTCTCTGAAACACAGAAACCAGCCAAGAGACGGGGAAGGGGACACGTGAGGACACAGCACAGACACGCACGAGCACACGGCGCCGCCGGCAGGGCAGCCACACACATGACACGGACAGCACATGGACACGGACACGAGATGGACACGGGCGGGGGGCGGCTTGGGCCAGAGATCAGAAGCAGCAGACGGAGCCTGTTCCCCACTCCCTGGGGTTGGGGGGCAGCCACGAGGCTACATGCATGTCCCTGGCTACAGATGTGGGCAGCTGCGAGGGGTTTCCAGCTTTGGTCCCCAATCTCTACATCCCCTTTGGACTGAGCATGTGCAGACCTCTCCCCACCAAAACCAACAACCTCCAAAGCTGCTCCCACCCCCGCAAGCCACCCAGGATAGGGGAGCTCATCTCTCCTGGGCCCCCAGGGCACAAAAATGCCCCCTGCTCGTTAACTTTGAACATTTGTTTGCAAATTAGCTCAGGGAGGGGGGTATTTTTAGCAAATCCTCTCCCCTGACTCTTACCCCAAAAGCCCCTGCCCTCCTGACCCCCAGGGCAACATCTCCCTGCTTCTGATCTGGCCCTGGGCCGGCCACGTGGGCATGCATGCAGGCACGTGTGCAGCAGGGGCACTCACCGTTGTCACAGCGCCAGTTGATGTTGATGCACCGCCCGTTGTTGCAGGTGAACTGGGTCAGCGGGAAGCAGGTGGGGTAGGCTGAGGGGGCACAGGGAAAGCCTCAGTGCCAAGCCCCCAGCTCCAAGGGACTCTGCCACCCCAGGGGCCTTGTTCCCTGCCCCACACGCCCCTTTACAACCCCAGGTCTCAGTCCCTGCCCCCATGCAAGGCTCCTTACTGCACCCCACTCAAGCCCCCGCCTGCCGCTCACCGCAGGAGGCCGACTCATCAGATCGGTCACCACAGTCATCGTCCAGGTCGCAGGTCCAGGAGATGGGGATGCAGCGGCCACTGGCACAGGAGAACTGGTTCGGGGGGCAGGTGCGAGCTGTGGGGGTGGGGGCAAGACATAAGTGGGGTGAGCCCCCCCACCAGGCCTAGGCCCCCGGGATCAAGCTGGAGAACATGCACGTGCAGAACACAGGCGTCCAGGACACACGCACAGGGGGGCCCTCACCAGAGCAGGTAGAGTTGGACTCATCCTCATTGTTGCCACAGTCGTTGTCGCCGTCGCAGAGCCAGCGGTTGGGGATGCACCGGTTGTTCTCGCACTTGAAGCGGTCAGAGGGGCAGGTGTGCTGGTCTGGTGGGGGGACGGGGACAAGGACCCAGAGGCCTGAGCTCCCCCCACAATCAGGCCCACAACCCAGAGGAATTCCCAGAGGAATTAATCCCATGCTGCAGATGGGGAAAACTGAAGCGCAGAGCCCAGAGCAGCAACCCCCCACCCCACCCCAGCAGCTACGCACGGCAGAGCTCAGGGGCCTCATCGCTGTTGTCCAGGCAGTCGTTGTCACCATCGCACTTCCAGCGTTCCTGGATGCAGCGGCTGTTCTTGCAGGCGAACTCGCCCGGCTGGCACTGGGGCGGTGGCACGTAGGATGGGTTGGCTGCATGGGGCAAGAGCATGGGCTGAGCACCAACGGAGCAACCCGGGCGTGGGGCAGGGAGGCCTGGGGTCTGCACGTGCGGGTCCTGGACACCTGTTCTCTGTCCATGTCTCAGATGCCTGGGTTCTGCAGGTGTGTGTGCATGTGTGTGTGTCAGACATCTGGGTTCTGTGTGTGAGCATGTGTGTCCTGGATGCCTGGGTTGTGGGTGTGTGCACATCCGCCAGGCACCTGGATTCTGTGTATGCATGTGTATGTATCTTGGACACGTGGGTTCTGTGTGTGGGCATGTGCATGTCCCCCAGATGCCAGCAGTGTGTTGGTGTGCGTGTGCCCACCTGGGCTCTGTGTGTGTGCATCCCCCAGGTGCCTGGATTGTGTGTGTGAATGTATCCCAGACACGGGTTCTGCATACGGGTGCGTGCTCGCCTGGGCTGTGTGCGTGGGCATGTTAGGAGTCTGTGTGTGTCCTGGACATATGTGTGTGTGTGCGTGTGCATGAGCATCCTGGACACCTGGGTTCTATGTGTGTCATGAGTGTGTCCCCCAAATGTCTGGGTTCTGAGTGTGGGTATGTCCCGGATGCCTGGGTTCTGAACGCAGGCACGTGTCACGCCTGTGCAAGGCGAGTGCACGATGCTCACACCCAGCCCAGGGTCCCAGCCTTCAGGGGGATGCAAGACCCCAGGTGTCGGGGAACCAGCAACATGGTTGGGTGGGGGGAGGGGCAGGTCTGCATGTGCCGACCCAGGGGAGACGTATCAGGGCAGCGGACCCAGGGCTGAGCAGGGCCCAGAGCTGGGCAGAACCCAGGAGTCCTGGCTCCACACTGGGATCCACACACAGCGAAGCGGGGGCGGGGGAACTGAGGCACAAGACAGCCAAAACACCTACCTTGGCAGGTGACCGTGTCGGTCCCCAGGATCTGGTCCTCAGCGCAGGCGCAGTGCCGGCCCCGTGGCACTGCCAGGCACAGGCTGCTGCAGCCCCCATTGTTCACACGGCAGCTGTTGGAGCCCACTGTGGCCAGGGAGCAGGGGTGAGCACAGGGGGCACGGCTCCCTGACCCCCCCACCCCCCCGCTACTGCACCGCGCCCCCCATCCCCGGGCACCTTGCTGCTGCTGCGCGTCGTACATGCGGATCTCGAAGATGGGTGGGCGCTCATTGCGCAGCAGGCTCACGGCCTTGCTGGCCTGGTCCAGGCGGTAGATGCTGCCGCTGCGGTACTCAGTCCAGAAGAGGAAGGTGCTGTAGTGACACAGCCCGAATGCGTGGTTCAGCTCTGGCCCCTCGTACACGATCTGTATCGGGGGGGAGACAACGGCTCGGGGCGGGCTCGGGGGGCATGGGCCCAGGGAGCACCCCCAGACTGGGCTGGGAGCAGGGTGGAGGGCAGGAGGAGAGGAGCCCTGGGGTGACTGCATGCACTGGAGTCTCGGCCGTGGGGGCCTGGAGATGGCCTGGGGGGAGCAGCTGCCCCCTCCTCCCTGCCTGCAGGAGCTGGGCACAGGCGAGTAGAAACCCCAGCACTAGGTGACATGACCAAGGCCACGGCAGGGTAGGAGATGCCTGGACCCAGCATGGGGCAGGAGGCTCGATCCGAGGCTGCGCAGGGGCTGGAGGGGAGCGGAGAGGAGGCAAGTAGCGGGCCCCGGGCTCGCCTTGCGCTCGGTGCCGTTGAGGTAGACCATCTCGATGCGGTCGTAGAAGGCGTCCACCCAGTAGAGGATCTTGCCGGGGATGTCGAGGCTCAGGCCGTTCGGCCACAGGATGGTCTTGGAGGTGATGAAGACGTTGCGGTTGGAGCCGTCCATCCAGGCCCGCTCGATCTTGCCCCGCTTGCTGTCCTTGGGGTCCTCTTCCCAGTCTGTCCAGTACATCCACCTGGAGGGGGACCGAGCCCTAAGTCACGGGGCCCATCCAAAGACACCCCCCCCAGCAGTGCCACCTATGCAGGGGAAGAACAGGACCCCCCACCCCCTGCTCCTACCCGTTGAGGGGGTCCACCACAATGGCGCGGGGGTGGGTCATCTTGCCCTCGATGAGCGTCTTGCGGGTCTGAGCCGCCTTCTCCAGCCGGGCCACGCTGATGGTTTTCTTGGGGCCGTCATCTGTCCAGTACAGGTTGTTGCCCATCCAGTCCACGGCAATGCCCTCCACATTGTGGATGCCTGTGGGGGGGAGGGAGGGGCTGGCTTGTGAGAAGGGCCTGGGCCTGGAACCCGCACCACTTCCAGCAGTCGCCTCTCCTTGAGGCTCAGGCAGGATCTGACCCCAGGCCCCAGACCCAGCTGCCCCCCTGCCAGCCGCACCGTCCTTCAGGATGGTCTCGCGCTCAGTGCCGTCGATCTTCTGGCGCCCGATAAGGTAGCTGGTGGTGTCGGCAAAGTAGATGAAGCCGTTCTCACCGTGGAAGTCCAGGGCCCGGGGGTTCATGAGGTTCTCAATGGGGATCATGTGCTCATCGGGCACCTTGGCACTCATGTCCATGCCCCGGATGATGCCTGGCCGGCCCTTCCCGTAGACTAGGAACAGCTCATGCTCTGGCTCTGGGGGTGGGGAGTGGGGGTCAGCTTGCAGCCCCCTTCGTCCCACCTGGTCTGGCCCCAGGAGCAGCTTAGCAAGGTTGGGGCTGAGGGAACAATCAGTGTACCAAGCCCCCCGACCTCCGACTCCCAGGGTTGGTGCATCTTGGTACCACAGGGCACCCAGAGGGGCAAGGACCCTCTCTGCTGCTGCCGGATTGGCCTGGCTCCAGGGACCTCCCAGCTCGTGCAGGCCAGAGCCAGCCCCGGTGCTGGAGTGCTATAGCCAGGTGGCCACGCCTGAGCCCTGGCCCCGTGCCCTGTGGTCCCAGCAAAACCCCCAGTCAGCAAATCCTGCTGCATCCCCATTGTGCTGACCACAGCCAGCATGAGACAGGGGAAGTGAAGCAACAGCTGGTGACTCACGATCTGCTCTCCCAGCCTGTGATGCTTCCCCCCCGCACCCTGCCCCCAGGCAGGCCCCAAGCCACGGGGTGGCACCGGGTCCATGCGCTGCCCCTGGCCCCACTCACTCTTGCAGGATTTCCCATCGCTGCCCAGGCTGAAGCCAGAGCGGCAGCGGCATGTCCGTGTCTTGTGGCTGTTGCCCAGCAGGCAGATGTCAGAGCAGCCCCCCGGCTTGCCAAACTGGTCGGACTCACAGGCGTGGCTCCGCACTGGTAGACAGACAAGCCCTGGGGTCAGTGCTCGCGCCCCCCTCAGCAAGCTGGGGCAAGGGGTGGGCAGACAGGTCCCCTCCACTGTGCTCGGAGCACTTAGGAGGGTGCGGGGAGGGTGGGGCTGGGGTCACAGCAGAGCCAACCACAGAGGTCACAACCCGGTGACTCCACCACTCGCAGAGCTCCTGGGGGCAGGAGAAACATTTTGCCCAGTACAGCACTCCACTGGGGGTCTTAGCCTGGAGGAAGGGGACAGCAGGGACCCCTGACCTGGCCGAAGGAGCCTCCAAGGATGCCTCCCACCAGTGCAAACCAGGACAGGGGCGTTGCGCCCTGGTCTGAGCCCCTCCCCACCAAGGTGAGTCTGCGGGTGTCCTCCACCCCCTGGGGACCTACCCGTGGGCTGGCGGCGCTGGTGGTAGATGTGCAGGGCACCGCCCCTGTCCACACGTGTGATCACATGGTAGTCGGTGCTGTTGAAGCGGTTCACCCGGATGACACTGGTCTTCTGCTGGGTGTTGGCGTTGTCCGAGTTGGTGGCATAGAGGTAGTTCTCGAAGACTGTCAGGCCATAGAGGTGTTCGATCTGTCGGGGATGATGGGATTAGACATGCCCCCCATGCTCCACCCCACTGGTTAGCATTAGGGAGGCCATGAGAGTCACTGCCCCCTGCTCTGCCCTCGCACCCTCCTTGTGAAAGCCTGGCATGGAGAAGTGGGGATGGAGCCGGGGGGGCATCAGGGGCACATGCAAGCCCCAAGTCCTGCATCCAGATCAGCCCCAAGACAGACATGAGAGCTGTCGGCATGTACAGCACCAAGCGCACTGGGACTCAGGGGCCCCGTCCACCTTGGTCCCACTCACCAAGATGCCCTGGATGATGGTGTGCCGGTTCTTGCCCTCATAGTCCACCACCTCAATGTAGTCCAGGTAGGCATCAGCCCAGTAGACAAGCCGGCTGACCAGGTCCAGCGCGATGCCGTGGGGGAAGACGATCTTGCTGTCCACCAGCTTGGTGCGGTTCTGCCCATCCATGTCGCAGCGCTCCACCTTGGGGATCTGCCCGTAGTCCGTGAAGAAGACTTTCCTGCAGGGCAATGGGCGGGGAGGAGGAAGCGGGGGTGAGAACACCGCAACAGCCGTGCTCACACTGGCACACCCGCACCAACACACGTGCATGGAGGCACGCATGCCCAGCAACACAGGCTCCTGCTCACACATGGACTCACGTGCTTAGGCTCATGGACTCGTGCTTGCATGCCCGAGCATGGGGGCTGGGGCTCTCACACGCACATGCACGCCAGGGCTTGTGCTCACACACAGATGCTCACACACAGCCTGCCACACTGCCCACACAGCTCTGGGCAGACTACTCTTGCAACACATGCACACTGTGAACATGCGCAGCCAGGCGTGCATTTGCACATGGTCATGCGGCTCTTCCTGCCGGCTGTCAGCTGTCGCTGCTTGGCCTGGCTGCAATGGGGTCACCAGCCCAGGGCAGGTGGGCAGCTGGCTCTGCAGACAGCAGTTCCCAGCTGAGGCTGGCTCAGTGCAGCCCTGGGCAACTCCACCTGCTGCTGCCATGACTGGAGCCCTGCTGGGCCAGTTCCTCACGCCTCCTGCTTGCAATCCAGCTGGCCACAGGCAGCCAGGAGCTTCCCCTGCCCCCCGCCCCACCACAGCGCTTACCCCATGGTGGGGTCCAGCACAATGCCCTTGGGGTTGTACAGCTCCAGGTCAAGCAGCGTGACACACGTGTCCCCATTCTTGTTGCACACGAAGATCCGGTCGTCGATGTCATCCACGAAGTAGAAGTTCCCCGTGAGCCAATCGATCGCCATCTGCTCCACGTCTGTGTGGGGGCACGGGGGTGGGGGGCGTTAGAGGGGGAAGGGGGCAATGGCACGAGCTTGGCGAGGTCTCAGCTGCTATCAATGCCTCCCCAGCATATGGCCCTGCCCTCCATGGCACCCCTTTCACCCTGGCTCAGAGAAGTGTGGGTCCAGGAGAGCTGCTGTGGGCAGGGAGCAAGGAAGGGGGGCCTGACACCAACTGGGGGAAGGACTCTACTCCCTAGATGTGGCCTGACCCTGGACCCCAGCACACCCCCGTAGTGCCAAGGCTAAGCTCCATCAACTCCTGACAGCAGATGCACAGAAGGGGACATGTGCACACACACACATATGCACGCACAGCCCCACTTTGGTGAAACGTGGGTCAGAGTCATGGGACCAGCATGTGGTGAGGAGCGAGATGGGCCTTGTGGCAAGGCCCATGAGACAGGTCACAAGACAGACAGATATTTCCAATGCCCCCCAAATCTGCCCCCCACCACCTGCAAGAGCCCAGGGTGCCGCACCCAGCACTTCCCCCTGCACCAGGGTTTCAGGCCTCAGCTCCCGAAGTCCTGGGATGAAGGACGATGCCCTGGTGCCGGCTGGGATGGGAGGGTGTTTCCCACCCTGGGACTGGGGGGCGAGGGGGCCGCAAGCCCCTCTAGCCCCAGGGAAGCCAAGAGTAAGTCGTGCAGCAGCAGGCTTCACCCCTGAACGCTCAAAGCCCAAGGTACAGCTCTCCCTGGCAGGGGAGGCTGTTGTGGGGGCCTGGGATGGGTCCTCCTCTCCCTTCCCCATCTGTCGCAGCTCGAGAGGGGCCGTACGCTGCCCGCGCCCAGTGACATGCATGGAACAGGGCAAGGCAGGCGCCCTTTGGGCCTTCACAGCCCTGGGGACTCTTCCCAACTCTGCCACTGATAGACTTGCTGACCTTGGGCAAGACCCCTCTCCTCTCCAGCCTCCATCACCCCCCCACCCCGGAGCAGTCGGTCTCTCCTGCTTTGTGCCTGCCCCACCGCGGAGCTCAGCCAGGGGCCCCATGCAGCAAGCCCAGGAAGGGTCCAGGTCCAACCCGGGGTGCAGAGCACACCCCTACGCTGGCCCTCGAGCTGGGCCGGGCGGCGGAGCCACAGCGCCAGGGCTGTGTTGTCACAGCTGGAATGCATTAGGCTCCTCAAAGGCTTTTGTTTTCCGAGCTGTTCCTTTGTGCAGGGATCCGGGGATTGGGGGGTGGGGGCTGGGGGCTTATTAGCACTATTATTATTTTCGGCTCCTTCCCCGCAGCCTCGGCTAAGCCCAGATTTCCTCCCGGCTGGGTTATAGCAAGAACCTATTTTTAACCCCTCGTGCTCACCAGGGAGGAGGAAGCTGAGCAGACCGCAAAACACTGGAACATACTTCCCTGGGGAGCCTCAGCCGGCCTCCCACCCCCTCCCGACTCTCCCAACCCCACGGGCTGTTAAAGCCATGCGAGCGGGTCAGAATGGACATGGGGAAGTCTCTTCTCCAAGCTCCACGGAGGCCAAAGCAGTGGGTCCAGCCTGGACGTGGGGCCTGGGGAAGCCAGAAGAGCCCCAGGGCCCCGAGAGCACTTCAGCTACGCAGCTAAGCCCCAGGGCTCCAGACCCCACTAGGAAACGCATTGGGAGTCCTGGATACACGTCACTTAATTAAGTGGCCCCTGCCCTGCTCATTATGGGCCTGCTACCCCCTCTGCTATGGGTATGGTGTGCCTGCCAAAGGTGGGCATACGGGCAAGGAGAAGAGCTGAGCCCAGCTGAGTCAGGAGGGCAGCACATGTGGACCATGACCGGCCGCCTCCTGCCAGCCACGTACATAGATTCAAGGGGGATGTTGAAATTTTTACGCCCCTCCAAAGCATGCCCCTGGCAAGCAACACGCATGCACGGACAGTGTTGAGTAAGAGCCATGTTGCTCAATGCCAGGGGGTGGACAAGACAGCTGGCCGGGGCAGAGGTCAGGACAGACACTGGCCAGCTCAGACCTGGGCCACGTGACCTGAGACAAGGCTTGCAACACTCCTGCCTTAGATGGAGCACCTGAGAGACCCTCCCCTGAGCGCGTCGGAGACAGCACAGATACATTGGACTGCAGCCACTTCTGGGGTGGAGCCGGGCAGCTGGTCGAGTGGTGCAAGCCTCTGGAGCAGGGCGGGCCTGCTCTGAGCCACAGACTCCATCACATCAGGAAGAGACATCTCAGCCAAATCTCCCTGGCTTATTGTGTCCCCTCGGCTGCGTTGCTCAATCGTCCTGACTCAGTGTTCCCGTGACCTCTGGGGCACTGGCTGCTTTCTGACTGTATTTACACATCTCTGAGCATGGTCCTGTGGTTTCTCCAGCCCCCGCACCCACAAGAGCATTTCACAGGGACCATGCAGCCTGAGTCAGCCCTGTTCCGGGGACGCCGGGTCAATCCTGGACACAGACACACGAAGACCAGGAAAATCCTCTTTGCTGTCAGGGCAGGGAGGCAGCAAACGAGATGCCCCAGGAGGTGCGGACATCCCTTCCCTGGAGGTGCCAGGGAGAGGATGCACAGCCACTGCTCAGGGATGATCTGGGCATAGCGATGCCTTTGCTCTACTTTAGGAATTTCCCTGGCTTCTGGGATCCGCTGGAAGGGAGTCCCCCCATCACACAGCCACGTGTCATGGGTTTTTAGGCCTTCCTCAGAAGCACCGGGTGTTGGCTGCAGCCCAGGCTGGGGTGGGGACTGGGCTGTGCCAATGCTCCTGCTGGGAGTTAAACCCGGAGGGTCCTGAGCTCAGACTGATGCTCCATTGGGGTCAACAAGGAGTTTCAGACTGGTACGGACGGGGGCGTTATCTAGCTCTGCGGCAGAGGCATGGCCTCTGCCTGGGATGTCTTGAGCATATATTAACAGCAGCAGGATGTTTCTGTGCATTCGGGTGCGATGTCTGGTGGCACGTCAGGGTGGGTGGTAGTTTTGCTACGAGGTTGGGCAATGGGTTTGTCTGGGTTGCTTTGGACAGGGCTGATCCTGCCTCAGGGGCCGGACTGGATGTGACCTCCGGAGCTCCCTTCCAGCCCCACCTCTCTGACTCGTGGCCCTAACACCCGCAGCCCTTGATCTGGGGACCCGCCACACCAAGTAAACCCAACATGAGCAGCCCCGGGAGATGTTTGGACCAGAGCAAGAGACAGCTCCGCTGACAGAGCCTGGGGGGACCCACCGCCTCTGCAGGAGTCCAGACCAGATGATCCAACACAGCAAATCTCCATCTTTCTATGCCCCCTCAATGGACTGGAGGGTCCCCTAGAAAATGCCAGCACTTCACTTTCACTCGTTATTTAACTATGGACAAACACTAGAGCAACTCAGCCGCTGCAGGGACCTCGGCCAGCCCACGCCTGGGCAGACAGCTTTGATGCCAGTGACTCCTATGTGAAACCTCCGGGTTCGTCTTGTGATTGCCCATAGCTGTTTGCACACCTCAGGCTACAAATGGACATGGACTTTCTCCTGGGAGAAGCCATTTTGTCTTGGACAAAGCGCGGACATCCGTGCACACTGTCCTGGGAGAGACTGGTAGTATCTCATCAAATTTATCACAAAGTGCATTGGACCAGCTGCCCCTGGGACTGCATCATTGAAAAGTGGCACTTACGCCCCAACGCGAAGGGCAATGGGCACTCACAGAGGATTTCTGCTCCGGGGCAAACCCATTGCCCAGGACCCCGTGCTCCCCCGGTTGAGAATCGCTGCTCTAACAGTTCCTTTCAGCCCAAGTCCTTGCAGCAAAGCAATGCACACGCGTGTGCACAAGCCCTCACCCCGAGCTGTGAACAGCCCCGGGACCACATGTTGGTGATGGACCCGGGCTCCTTTCGCTGCGCTATTCAGCTGGAATTGTTCCAACTGCCCAAATTTTCTGCAGTGGAGAGACATGGGTAAAGGGGTCCTTGCCACCCCCCCGAGGTAAAACCATGGCTCTGATGAAGTTAAGCAATGGTGAGGGATTCGCCCCCACACACTGCTGCAACAGGTCAGCACATGGAAGCTGATGCCCAGGTGAGCCCCCCAAAATAAGCTGCCGGAGGCCCTAGCCCAGCGTGAGCTGGTCCTTCCAAACCCAGGCCTGTTATTTGAGGGGCCTTGAACTTGCCAGGAGCCGCATGACGCTGGCATGGGGCAGGGGGGTTGGGACTGTGAGGGGCTGGCGCGGCCGAGGGGCTCTGGGTACCGGTTGCAGGGCAGGGTGGGACGCAGGCCTGGGCCGAGGAGAGGGGAGGTGGGACAGCGGTTTCCAGACAGCCCGGCAGCGCTGGCAAGCAAGCGTGCTGGTGGCTTGCCCCGCCTCCGCGAGCTCGCTAGGAATGCGATCCCCAGGGGCACGCAGGACGTAGCCCGCCTTGAGGCAGGATCCTTCGGATGCGTCTGCCTCATGCCATCATCCAAAGCCGCTCGCCTCCCCCCCCCCGTTGCGCTCTCGCGCTCCCCAAAGAGAACAAGACGGGCTCTGTAGCAGCAAAAAAACTGCTCCGTGGGTAAACATTGCTCCCGGGTGCAATATTCCTTCATTCACAAGTATGTTAGCGGGACACGCGGGAGACACGCTCCGGCCCCGCAGGGCGGCCTGCCCTTCTGCCAGGCGCAAGCGCCTCCATCGAGTGGCTCTAATTCCCACCCAACGGCCCCTTTCTCTGGGCTGCCTGCAGGGAGGGGGCTCAGTCCTTGGATTATCATACAAGGCGGGGCTGGCGGAGAGGCCACGGGGTGAAGGAAGACACTAATGCACGGATAAATGGGGCAAACATTGCTCACGGGCCCAGATTTCCAAAAGGCGGCATTGGGGGGGTGCAGCACAGGTTTGCAAAGCCCACAGAGGCTCTCGAGAATAGATGAACCCAGAACAACACGGAGGGGAAATCATGTTTTTGCATCCGGGGGGCTTTGCACCACGGCTTTGCAAGCGCAAAGACCGTGCTCTGGAATCGCCGGCTGGGTGGAACAGGGTGGCCGGCAGCCAGCCCGCGAGGCTGGGATGGCCCCGAGCTGCCTTCCGGCCTCCTCGCGTGTACTGCACACATGTGCAAGTGCACACGCGGCACGGCAGGCTGCTCTCCGGATGTCCATGCTTGCGGGCCAGGCGAGGGTGACACGGCCTGGAGGGGGGAGAGTCCTGCACAGACCTTTGGGCTCCGGCAGTGGGGTGCCAACAGCCCACGTAACGTGTTATCGTGCAAGCTCCCCCGTGCTCCTTGCTCAGAGAGGATAGGAGCATCAGCCAGGACAAACCCCACAGACACAAACCCCTTTTTTTGGCCCCAGAGCCAAAGGCGCTGGCGGTCACACCAAGCTGTGTCCGAGCCAGCTCCTAAACCAGGCACGGGGACAAGGTTGTTCCCCTCGGACACAAGGGCCAGGGGCTGCCAGACTCCCCACCCGCATGTCCCTCAGCCCGGGGACAGCGGACAATGGTGCAGGGTTTTTGCCAAGGAAATTCAGAGGTGCTTAAATCCTATGGGTTGGGGGAACATGGGGGTTTCTGACAGCTCGGACATGGCCTGCGACATGCAAGGGAAGCCTCTCGTCCTTCCCTCCGCCCACCGCAGGGCCCAGCCTCACCGCCACGGCGTCTGAGGTGGGCAAGGGCCAGGCTACGGCTTCAGCTCCCATTGCAATCAAGGAGGCCATAATTACCGTCCCCACCTCCCGAATGAGGCACCCACTTGGCACTGCCAGGCAGGGGGGGGGCGGCGGCACGATGGAGCAAAGACCTTACTCTTCGGAGGGGGCCGAGGAGGGAAGGATCAGCAAAGGTGGGGGTGGGGAATGCCAGCCCCAGGGACACAGACGGGCACACAGGACATGCTGGGGAGGGAGCTAACCTCCTTCCCTCCCACACGAGCACGAAGCAGAGCCAAGGACTTATTTTTAGCCACCTGGAATTGGCGCTTGCCCTACATGAAACAGTGGCTGGGGCGGGGGGGGCACTGCAGGACCAGCTCTTGGCGTTTCCCAGAGGGGTTCGGTCCGGGCCCACAGGGATCTCCAAAAGGGGGCCTGGCAAGCCTGCACCCCCACCGGTGCCCGTGGGTTCCTGGCAGCGATCTGGGGAAGCTCGCCCCAGGCTCTCTCACTTCCTCCTTTACACGATTAAAAAGAAGCCCTTAATCTGTGCCGGATACCCAGGCTGTGACAGCTGGCCCCCAGCCAGCCAAGGGAGGCCGCGTGCTACAGCCAGGGCATGGAGAAGTGCAACCCTCCTTTCCTCCTGGCCACTTGCCCTGAGGTCCGCGGGTCCCCCACTTCTCCGTGGTATGTGGGTGCAGCAGCTCAGGCACTGCGGCAGGGCTCTGGGGTGGCTGGGGGGGCAAATGGGCCATGGAGATCAGGCCCCCCCACTCCTGAATGCTTTGCAGCTGCTAAGGACATCGCTGCATCTCAGCAAGCCAGGCTCTCTCCTGGCATGGCCTACTTCGTTAGGCACAACCCGCAGGCATCTCACCCTCCTTGACCCAGGAGCCTCCCCGGGAGCTGGGTAGAGGGATCGAGGCTTCGCTGGAAGCGTCGAGCCTGTCACAGCCCCCCTCCAACAACCCCACGTCCCGCAGGCACCGAGGGCTCAAGAGTCAACTGCATCCCTCTCCATCTCATCCCCTTCACCTTCCATTACATGGCCACACAATGACTGTCCCACGGGGCTCATGGGACAGAGGACTCGCTCTGCCGGTCTCAAAGCATGACCCCTCAAGGCCATGGCACGGAGCACCGGCTTCCTCTGCCCTTCTCAGGGGCACTGCTGGCACGACCCAGCCGCTCCCTCTGTGCTCAGGGGACAGGTTCGGGGGGCGAGATCTGTTACCAAACCAGCTGCAGGGCTGGGAGAGCCGCGGCGGGGAGCGGAGGCCACGGCTGTAATTCTGCACCCGTCTGCCCTGAACGCAGAAGGGTGCAGGAGTCTCTGGGGGCTGGGAGGGAGGTATTTTTGGCAGCCAGGAAAAGCCTCCGCTTTCCACGCAAAGTGCAGGCAGCCCTTCGGCCGATGTCCCTCTGAAATCAATTGGGCCAGAGCCCTCCGGCGCTCCTGCTTCTTGGCACTGGGACGGGCTATTAGTTGCGACGGGGATGAAGCAGAAGATGTGCCCTGCGGGACAGGCTCATTTCAAGAGATGCAGCCTAGGAAGGTATTTTAATAATGCCCAGATTGCCCGGGTTTAAAGGCAGATCAGATGTCCTGAGGGTCTGTCCCCCCCGCCGCCAGCACTGGGGGGACTGGGCGTTTTAAACAGAAAGCAAAACAGCCCACAGAGGCGGGGGGGAAAGGGAGAATTTTGGCAGCTCTTCCCCCACCCCAGCCTGGAAGCCGGCCCGCAGAGCCAACAACGGGCCCCTCTGAAAACCAGGCCCCGGCGCTCTCCCCCGGCTGGTTACTGTGGCTACAGATTTGCTGATACCCCCCGACCTCCTTTCTCGGTGGAAAATTCTTTGGAAGCCTCTTTAAATTCGATCGACTTAAAGAGCAAAACAAAACCCCGGGGCCAAGCGACGACGGCGGGCCAGGGCGAGAGCCACGGTCGCTGGGACACGCGGGGCTTTTGCCAAGCCCAGCTCTGCGCAAGCCGGGAGCCAGGCTGCAAAATCTAAAAGAAGGAGGTGGCAGGCACTGGGGAGAGGAGAAAACAATAAATAAATACATAATTAAAAATAAATAAATAAATAAAATCAGGAGACTGGTTTGACAATGGCCCCAGCTGGACAGGCCAGTCACGTGGCCCTGGCTTCCCCTCCAAACCCAAGAAATGGAGGTTCTCGCTCATCATGTGACTCTGGGAGCTGGGGATTTAACTTCAGGTGCTGCCAATGCATCGGTGCCAGGAGAGGCTGTTTCTCGCACATCTTTCCAACCCTGTTCTCACTGCGGAGGCCTCCAGCTTGTCCCCCAGGTCCATGAACCTGAGCCCCTCAAATACCCCCCAGGCCATTACTGGGGACAGGGGTCGGACCAGGACCGAGGCGGCCCTGCCCCAGGCCCCATCATTCAAGCTGCCCAGTTTTAGACCCGCGCAGAACGTCTATAACCCCAACTGGGAAGTGACAGGGAGCCCGGGGGCGGGGGGGGCGCTGGCAGGCAGAGGGTGCCCAGGATTAGCCACTCTCCCAAACTGCGGATAAGCCAAGCGACACAAAAACCCGGGAGCAGCTTGTTCCCGGGCACTGCAAAGCCCCTGGCAGCCCCGGCCCTGAACAAACGGGCACATTGTGGAGGGAGCACGTGCCAGCGGGAGCCCGGCTGAGCCGCGCTGCGGCACCCAGGGGCTTAGGGATTAGCCCCACGTGCAGGCGCAAGAGGGGGGCTCAACTGGGCACGGACAGGAGCAGGATGGCAGGGAAGGCACAGGGGGTCCTGGGGCTGGAGGGGGAGTGCTTGCTCCCCCTCCAGCACCAGCAAAAAGCAGCGCAAACCTGGCCGCTGCACAGTGCAATGCCATGCAGCTCTGCATCCGTACGGCCGCGGGGCCTGTTTTGTGGGCTCCCCCCAGCCACAGCCAGCTCCGGGTGACACAGGAGACTGGGCACGATGGACCCAGGGTTGGCCCAGTCCCCAGCAGCTCTAACGTCAGGTCCCAGCTCCCTGCGGTCCCCAGGCCTCTGCAGGCAGTGGCTCCCGCTCCCAGCTGACTGCCACCGCACAGAGCCCCCGCCACGCGGCTGGGGCTTGGGAGAAATCAGGCTGGGGTCTTGACTGGGCAGCTGGTGGGAGTTAGGGTCCTGACAGGATAGGAAGCAGGTACCTAAATCCCGTAGGCTACTTTGGAAATATCCACCCCCAGGGCGGGGAAAAGGAACGATGCTCCGTCAGCTTCAACTGAAGGGGCTTATCTGGCCTCCGTGCAACCTGGAGTCTGCGCCATGCTCCCCACCCCATGCAAGAACCAAGAGGCTCAGGCTCCTAAGGACGTGCCCAAGGCCCCCAAGGACGTGCCCAAGGCCAAGCAGGCAGCCAGTAGCAGAGTACGGCAGGGAAGCTGGTCCCCACATGCCAAAGCAATCCCGCAGGGTTCAGCCCCTGTGCCCTGTCCCATTCCCAGGCTACCAGGGCCAAGCAGTGGGGCCTGGTCCCCACCGGGACGCAGCCACACACGCGCTGCGGGAAGGCGGCTCCCGCCCTCCTTTCTGTCCTTGAGCTCAAGCAGACATTCGACTCCTGCCAGGCTGGGCCCTGATTAGAAACAGAACTGGAACTTGCACATACACGAGAGAGAGGAGGAAAGGGGGAGGGAAAAAAATAGCTTCTCCTGCCTGGGATCCAGGCTGCCAGGGAGTTAAAAAAAAAAAAAAAAAATCAGTGCTCTCAAGTCCATTTCTGGAGCTGCG
>NW_017728894.1:84288-100276 GCF_001723895.1 Crocodylus porosus | reverse complement strand
CCCCATCTTCCAGCATCATGTGGCAGTTGTTATGAACAGCCCCAGGGGCAGGATTTGGGCAGAACCTGCCCCACCACCCCCTCCTCCACCAGCTCTCGGGGAGCTGAGAGCTGCCCTGAGAAATCTGGGTAAGACTGGCCAGACTGTAAAAGGGGCTGGAGATGGCGCTGGCAGTGACCTCCAGTCCGAGAGAAGCCTGAACGATGCCAACGTCCCCCTGCGTGCTGCCCTCAGCCAGGTGCGCGGGGCATTGGGAGAGATAGGCAGCGCCAGCGTGAGCCAAGGGCATCTGCCCCCAGACAGCTGACAGCAGAGGTGGAGGAAGAACCCAGGCATCCAGCCGAAAAGGGACCCACTGCCCCAAGAGCCCGAGCTCTCCATCAGCCCCTGGGAGGAGCAGGTTGCAGGGCTCAAGCCGTGCACAGGGCACAGAGGGGGACAGCCTCAGCCCCACCCCCAGTGAGGACTTCCACAGAGCAGCTGAGGGCACAGCTGGGCATCGCCTTCCTGCTGCCCTGGCAGGGCTGTGTCCCTATCCATCTGTCCATCCCAGAGCGCCTCAGTTCGTCCCAGGAGAGACAGGGAGGGAAGATGCTCCAGGAAGAGCGGCGGGGACCAAGATGGGGGGCTGCAGCCAGGGGGAACCCACCCGAGCAATTCTCTGCCTCCAGGACCCTGGGCTCTAGTGCCCAGCCGGACCCAGAGGCCAGCAAGGCTCATCTTCCTGCCGGAGAGCCAGACCCAGATGTCTCCTCATTCCAGACATACCAGGGGCAGCCGGAGGTCGGGCAACCTCAGCCCTTCGGCACTGGGATTTCCCATCCAGGCTAATGCAAACCACATTAGCGGCTGGCACCAGGGTAGGCTGGCTCTTGCCCCGAGGGTAAATGCAACCAAAAGGACCTGCTAATTGAGTTTCCAGACCCATGGGGAGGCCAGACTGTCTGCTTCTCTAATGCACCCCCCGCGCTGGGTGCGGGTGACGGGCGAGAGTCCGGCAGCCGCTCAAAGCCTCCCATGCGGGTGCAGGAAACCAGGACATCAGCGGTTCGGGGACCAGAGCAGCCTTGTGGTTCACAATGCACCTCCCAGGGCTGCTCGTCTCACCTATGGGTGCTTGGTGCTGCATCACGTGGGGCGTCAGACCAGGACTTGGCTCCCCATGGCCAACCCAGTGCCGTCCCCTCCACCAGGGGATGTGGGGCAACTGAGAGCACAGAGCCCTGGGCCAGGGCCCATGGGGAGCCCAGACAAGCTCCCCTCCCCCCATGCTTAAGTTTTCCCACCCCTAAGCGGGGATAACAGGAAGAGCGCCAGGTAAGAGCTGGGGACCTTCTCTGTGCAGCTGAGGGGCTGAGGAAGTGGCCAGGGGGCTACACCACCCAGCAGGCACAGCAAATCATGGGCAGCAAGCCATACGTCCCAGCCGGCTTGGGTGGGGGAAGTCTCCCAGGGACTGGCCCAGCTGCGAGGGGACGGGGAGAGAGTTGGCAGTGGAGGGTCTGCTGGGCAACTGGGTCCACGTGGACCAAGCCTGAACCCAGAGGGCTCTGGGGCCACATGGGGGAAGCTGAGGGTCCAGCTAGTGTTGGGCAACACTGAGGCTGCTGGCCTCTGCCACTGCTTTGGGGGGGATTCATCTTGGTCATGTCCCTTCACTTCCATCACATCCCTTTACTTCCAGCCTCTGGTCCCCGCCCCAGGCTGGGGGAGTGAAAGGGGTGCGGCCCCCTTTCCTCTCCTGGACTCTCTCACAGACGTTAATGAGCCTGACAAGCCAGCAGGGTGAGGCACAGCTGCTGGCAGAGAGCCTGCCCCCCACCCTTGCCGCCCTGTCACTCCGATTAAGCAGTCATCTCGGCTCCTGTTCTGACACGACCAGGGCTTTGCTGACGGATTCCCTTCGTTCGCCCGTAATTAAAAGGTGCTGGGAAAGGCAAGAGCTGGGTGTGGCTCATAACTCCTCCCCAAAGCTGCAGGAGGATGGGAGTGCAGAAGGATTACCCCCCTACCCACTGCCCAGAGGCACCAGCATGCAGCTCTGACCCTGGCGAGGCTGGAGAGCGAAGCACTGCCTTGGCTAACAGTGCTGCAGCCCTGTCCGAGGGGCTTTCATAGCCCAGTCACCACGGCATCCATGCCTTGTTAGTGCAGGCAGCACAGCTACCCCCTTAGCAAGGCACAGGGAGGTGCCCAAGGGTACCCAGGGCAGCAGTGGCAGAGCCAGGGGAGGCAGGCTCAGGCTCCCCTGGATGACCTTTAAGGATAGTAACAAGCGTGATGAGCTGAGCTGAAAGGGCAGAGGCTTGATTGGTCCTGCCCAACTCCAGCTCTCGCCAGGCTGCAGGCCAGAACCAATCCACACGTGTCTCGATGCAGGCCACGCTTCAGCCTGGACGTGACTGAGCTCCCCCACAGGCATCCCCAGGCCTGGGGGCAGGGCTCACTCCACGATCCCGCCTCTTGAGATGGCAAAAGGGGCTCTCAGCCTCTCATCTCCCTGCTCCCAGCCCCCTGCCTGGGGCCTTGAGCTGAGATGCCAGCTCCCTGCCCATGTGCCAGGGCAAAGACCCATTCCACCCTGCTATTCCCAAAGGAAAGAGGGACCCAAGTCCCTCGATCAATGCCAGAGCCAAAAGCAACCTCAGTCTCCTGGATCCTAGACCACTGCCTCTGCCAACCCCTATCCCTGCGATCACTGGGCCTAAAGGCTCACTCCAGTTCTGCACCAGTCTAGAGTGAAACAGCAATTGGCTCGAAACCAGAGTCCAGGAAAAGGAGGCTGAATTCAGCACCTCTACTCTGCACCCTGCAGCCCTCCCCACGCGCGTGCTCACGCTCCAGACTCCCTGCTGCCTCTCTCCTCCCTCCCAGACGCGAGCCCCATGAGCCCAAATGGGAGGCGCAGCTGTAGCTGGGCTCATTACAGCCGTGGAGATGGGGGTGGGAGGTGGCCGCCAGCTGCTTCCCACCGCTGTGACTCGTGTGGCCTCTGCCTGAGGTGGCCCCGCTCCGGGCTGGTGGCTTTGCACCTGAATCACCACTTGTAGGTGGGAGCCCAGGGCTGGAAGGGGGACCCTTGCACAGAGCCCATGGGCCTGAATCCCAGCAGCCTGCTAAGGAACCCCAAAGGGATTAGATGCCCTGAAGGCCAGGCTACAAAAAAGCTGAGTGCCCAAATCCCCTGGGAATTGGCTGGTCAAGCAGACAGACAGGAGGACACACCACGTATCATATCGCTCGTGACGACTGGACCCCTGCTCACCCTGGGATGGGGGTGGAGATGCGAGCAGACCCCCCGTAGCCCCTCAGGGACACTGGGGCTGGCATGAAGCGAGACGCAACCCCTGCAGGCCGCGGCATCGGCACTTACGATGCAGGCTGAGGGAGATGTTGATGGAGCGCTCCTCCACGAAGCCCTTGAGGTTGGGGATCTTGGCACACTTGAGGACAGTCTGGGCAGCTGCATCGCCCATGTGCACCCAGCACACCGTATCCTCCACGTAGTTGAAGTCCATGGCCGTGGTGTGCTTGGCACTGGTAGGCGCAATGTTGGGCACCGGCGTCCCACTCAGGAAGGTGGCCAGGACGTTCTGGGAGTTGGCGATGAGCAGCACTGGGGGTCGGTCCACGGGCTCTGGGGGGGCCACATCCAGTCAGCACGCAAGGCCTCCAGCCTAACCCTCGTCATGCCAACACCCACCCTGTCCCCAGGTCAGAGGACGGCAACACCACAGGGCTGGAGACTGAGCCGTGGGGAGATGTGAGGGGACCCACGGGGCTTTGCCAGCAATGCTGGGCACCCACGGAGGGGGTGAGGGATCCCCCCACCAAGGGAGCTGGTTTCATGCAGCAAGGAACGGGGGTTGACGGGGCAGTAGTTCCCCTTGCATGCATGCACAGAGATCATGTGGCAAGGGAGACTGGGGCCTCCTCACACACGCCCGGGTCACAAGAGCCCCCTACCATTCTTAGCCTTGCAGGACCGGTTGTCGGGCTGTAGCAGGTAGCCCTCCACACAGCTGCACGTGTAGGCGCCCTCCGTGTTGGTGCATGTCTGGCTGCAGGTCCCATACACCGTGCACTCGTCAAAGTCTGTGGGGCAGAGGGGGGTGGCTCAGATGGGCGTCGCCATGTTCCAGCCCCCACCCCCCCGCATACATCCAGCCCTGCTGGACCCAGCTCCTAATGTCCAGCCCCCGCCCTGCGCCCATGGGCTACTTCCTACGGCCACTGGCAGAGGCACCCTGCCAGGCAACCGCTCCCTGGGCCACCAAAGGGCGATGCTTGGTATGAGACCATGGCCCCACAGAGTGCCTGTCACCCCCGGTGCTGGCACCCACCTTTGCAGCTCTTCCTGTCCTCAGCAAGCTGGAAGGAGCCATTGCAGTAGCAGACCGGCCCGCTGAGCGCGGGCACGCAGTGGTGCTGGCAGCCCTGGGCCGTGCAGTTGGGCAGCAGCTCTGCAGAGGGAAGCCGGGGTCACACCCACGGGCACCGCCAAGGGCCCCCCCAGGTCGCTCCTCCTAGATTCCAGCTGCAGCCTGAGGGGAGCGGGGGGCAAACGGACTGGCCTGGGGGACCCTGATATGACACCTCTACCTCCCATCGCTCCCGTGACCTGCCCCCCCGCCCCCCCCAGCAGGGACTGAACTTGGCCGCCCATCTCCTCCCCACTGGGCCGGCCCTCCACCCCTTCTAAACCCACTCGGCCACAGGCCCAGCCCAGGTTGAACTTGGGACTGTGGGGGCCATTTGCACAGAGCCAGCGGTTTGCAAAGGGGGTCAGTCCCCCAGCCAGGAGCAAGGGAGCTGTGCAGAGGGCCAGGCACCCCAGAGCCCCGCACACCCCAGTGGCAACAGGCTGGGCCCGCTGGACCATGGCGGTGGCCTCATGGAGACACCCCGAGCGGAAGGGAGCATCTCCAACGGCCCAATTAGCACACAAAGGGCCTGGCTGCGGCCGGGGCAGGCTTTGTGCACCGCATAAGCGCCCGGTGGCCCACAAAGGGCTCTTTGTTGGCAGCTGGGGGCACCCCTGGGCTCCCAGGAACCCACTCTAGAGCAGCGTGACCTTGGGGAGAACCCCCCCAGCAGCTCCCGGTTCCAACCCTGGCCTTGGATCTGGCCCCAGCTCAGCTTCTGCTCTGTGCTAGGGCTCCGGGGGGTTGGGGGCTCTGGATGCAGAGGCTTCTCAGCTGCTCAGTGAGTCCTTTCTACTCTCAGTGCCTCAGTTTCCCTCCCAGCTTTGTGGGCATGGATGCATCACTCCAAGGAGCGGGGACTGTCCCCATCTGGCACAGCATGCCCCGATGCGAGTTGCCCCCCAACCCTGCGGGCACCTCCGGCCACCCCTGCCCACCCATCAGATAGGCTGGAGCACCGCCAGCGCCAGCAGGTCGCGGCATGCCCTGCCCTGCCCATGGGACCCGGGCAGCAGGGCTGGGCTGCGGGCAGATCAGAAAGGAGCACGCCCGCTGTGCCAGGAGGCATTTCCAGGAGGGAGCAGGTGCATGAGTAGAGGCAGCAATGCCCAGGCTCTGTGCCAATGCCTTCACCCGAAGGGAGACCCGCCCCAAGGGAGCAAGGCCCAGGCAGGTCAGGCAGAGGGGAAACTATGGCACGGAGCAGCCATGTGACCAAGGTCACCCTGCATGGCAGCAGCGGGGTCTCCCCTGCCTTTTCGTGGCATCTCGGCCTCTCTACCACTGAGAGAAGAAAGCTGGGCTTTTGGCCCCGTAGGACAGCAAGGCAGGCAGAGTCAAAGGGACAGGGCCAGGGACACACAGGGGTGCAGGTGTCGGAGCTCGGAGCCATGCCTTGCTCTCCTACAGACACGTCACTCCTGCCTTGTGCCTCAGTTTCCCCACGCCCTGTCTGGGTCTGGGCTGTCTGGGTAGTTTCCGCCCAGGTTCTCCCTCTTCCCACAGCTCCCCTCCCTCCCCCCCCAGCTGGTGTATGAAGTTTCCTTCCCTGCCCCCCCACCCCATGGCCCTAGACGGTGCCAGGCCAGTGAGCACCGTCTGCCTCAGCTGCGGGAGGGGTTCCCGGCAGGGGCTCAAGCTTGCAGCTTGCCCAGACTGGCCTCAGTTGGCCCATCCCTGCCTAAACCCTGGAGGCAAAACTCTCAGAAGGACTCAGCCCCGGAGCTGGCCGGGCCTCCAGATCCCCATTCCCACCACCTGCCTTACTGCTGAGGTGCATCAACCTAGATGGCCTCAGCTCAGACCCTTAGCAGAGCTCCTGCCCCTGAGCTGAGCACAGAGCCAGGCACCCAGCATTGCAAGGGGCTCTGCCCAGCCCTGGGGACCCCCAATGAGCTGGCACTGACCTCGCCTAGGATTCAGGCTCCCTGAGCCTGGGCAAGAGGGCCTTGCACGGGACTGCACTAGTGCCAGCACTGGAGACCTGTCCTGAAAGTCTCCAGGTCACCCCCCACCCCATCCACTGGTCAGCGCCCCCGTACCACGGCAGTGCGGCCCCTCGTCCGAGCCATCGAAGCAGTCATGGGCACCGTTGCACAGCTTGCTCATGGGAATGCAGAGCTCTGTGCCCAGGCAGTTGTGCTCGTTCGGCTGGCACCGCGACACCTTGCTCTGGGGACCTGCAAGACATCACCAGGAGCAGGGCTGAGCAAGAAGCCAGTCCCTGGAGCCCCGGGCTGGGGGCATTTGCCTCCTAGCCAGGGCATCGCTACCCCCACAGCAGGTTCTGGCAGGGAGCACACGAGCCAGATAAGGAGCATGGAGGGTCAGGGGCTGCAGCAAGCAGTTCCCTCTGTCTCCGGGTCTCCGGGTGCATGAGCAGATCCCAAGGTTAGACCCAGGCACCGATGCATGCGGACATCCTTGGGACCAGGGGAACAACCTGAGCCACGTGGAAGAGGGGGAATTCACCTCCATCCCCAAATCAAACACTGCCCCAGCCCCCATCGCCAGAGCAGTTTCCCCTCTCTTCCAGCTTCCCCAGGAAGGACAGGACCCGCTGACGCAAGGGAACAACTGCTATACAAAGTTCCCACTTGGGGCTGCAGCCACCTCTGGGTTGGAACAGCTTGGAGGGCATGGGGGGCAGAGCAGCCAGGGCCCACTAGATGGGCCGGAGGCATTGCCCGATGACCGCGTGGGACACGCCAGGTTCACACCACAACCAGCGCTAAACACTTCTCCCAGGGGCTGAGGTCAGTGCTCCCCCAGGGACAGCACCAGGCTGGGGGCTGCCGCAGCTCCAGGAGCCCTCTGGTTTCTGCCTTGTGGGGAGCAGGACTTCCGCCCAGCCTCAGCTGGCTTTGCTCGCGAGCTCTGACAAGACCAAGGCAGGGCAGGGCAGGCTGCCTAGCCCCCAGGCCAGGGGATGGGCAGGACGGGCCCCAGGGCAGACATGGGAATTGCAAACAGGCAGGGCAGAGAGCAAGGGCGCTGCAGCAGAAGGGGCTCAGCAGCCTGCTTGTGCCCCTGTTGCTCACTCCGGGGCTCCTTCCTGTACCTGCCCATGGGTCAGGGGCATGATCAAAGACCCAGGGGACTCACCCAGAGCCACTCAGGGCACCTGTGTCAGAGTCAGGACCCCCTGGAGTCCCCTGCCCTGATCACTGCTAGCGGGCACCCAGGAAGAGAAAGGACCAGGGGCAAAGCCTGGCAGGGGGCAGACTGGCACTCAGCAAGGTGTGGAGGGGGCATGCATATACACCTACATGCACACACGGACATAAACACTGATGCTGGTACACACACATATGTACCTGCACACATGACCCTCCCCCCCCAGCCACGGGGCTGCTCCCTGCCCTGGCACATTTCCCAGCTGACTTCCTTCACAGCTGCCTGTGCCCATTTCCCTGCCTGCCGCTCCCAGCACTGAGGACCCTCTCGGCAAGCTCCTGCCTGCAGCTAAAACCCTGGTGGTGCAGGGAGAGGCTGAACCAGGGCTGGGGCAAAGCCTCTGTGGCAGGGGGGACTGGTGAGGCTGGATGTCCATGGTCCCAGCTGCTTCCAGGGGCTGGCCTTCAACCCCCCCAGCCAGCCTTTGGCTGGAGCGGGGGAGGGGGCACAGGACGCCTGGGTTCAGCTCGAAACTCAGCCCAGACTAGCTGCTTGCCCCCCCCCCAAAGGCCACTACCAATGTGGTGGTTCTCGCCAGATAAAGATTTGGCCCTGAGCCGGGTGGGGCGGGGAAGAGAGAAGAGATTCAAGCCAGGCAGGCATTACCCCCCACCAGGCTAAGATGCTCAGGAAGGGGAAGGGGCCGAGCTCAGCTGCCTCAAATTTTGGGGGGCCCAATTGAAGAGGCCTGAAAACCAGCCTCCTGCACTGGCAGCTCCCGCCGGTCCCCTCCCTCCCGCCCTCCATCAAACCTTGGCAGCTTTTCCTTTGCACATTTAAAAGAAAAATCAAATCCTGACATTTCAAGCAAGCACGACCCCCTCCCCCTCCCGGCCCCCAGCGCACGTGGGCAGAGACAAAAGCATCTCCCCGGTAGGGCTGTCATCACACAGGCAGCAGCAGGGCTCCCAGCCCCCACGGCCTGCACCAATGCGACCAGGGCTGGGGAGGACCAACCTGGTGGCAGCACTGTGGAACGGCCGAGCCACGCAACATAGGAGGGGGCAGGCGGGCGTAACAGAGCCTTGTTGAGCCCGCAGTACAGCTTGGTGGTGGCATGCATGTAATAGAGGTTGGATGTGTGTGTGTGTAATAGAGGGGGTGTATGTGCTTGTGTGTGCATAAACAGGATGGTGGGTGCGTAACAGAAATTGGATGCGTGTGTGCATAACAAAGGGCTGTGCGCATGTGCGTGTAACTGGCTGTGTCTGTGTTTGTGTGTATGTGTAGTAGAGAGGAGGTGTGTGTAATAGAGGCTGGAAGTTGTAATAAATCTGGGACTGTAATAGAGCTTGGGGGGTGTGGGGAAGTGTATGTGTAATACAGCTTGTGCAGGTGTGTGCATGTGCGTGTGAGAGAGAGAGATACATCTCAGGGGGTGTATGCGTATAATGAAGCTGGGGAGAAATAGAGTTTGGGGGTGTATGTGTAATACAGCTTGAGCAGGTATGTGTGTGTGTGCACACACACATGCACATGTGCAATACAGCTTGGGGGGTTGTATGTGTATATATGTGATACAGCTCGGGGGGGAGTGCGCATGTAAAAAAGCTGGGGGCTGTAATAGAGCTTGGAGGTGTATATGTAATAGAGCTTAAGCAGGGTATGTGGGCGCTTGTCTGTAATTCTGTAATACAGCTTGAGCAGATGGATGGGTGTATGTGTAATAAAGCTTGGGCCGGAGTGTGTGTGTGTGTGTGTGTGTGTGTGTGTGTGCGTGTGTGCGCGTGTGCGTGCACGCATGTATGTAATACAGCTTGGGTGGGGACGGATATGGATGTATGCGTGTAACACAGCTTGGGTGAGGGTGTGTGCGTGTGCGTAGCACAGCCTAGGCAGGGATGGGTGTGGGTGTGTATAACACAGCCTGGGTGGGGGTGTGATACAGCTTGCGGTACGCGCATGTGCGTGTGCACAACACACGCCCACTCCATCTGCTCCCTACCATCAGTACACCCCAAGCAGCTTTGCAGGCGGGGAAACTGAGGCTGAAAAAACAGCAGACCAGCCCCCCACAGCATCAGAGACATCCCGGGTACCCGGTGTGGCAGTCCCATGCCCCCCCCCAAAACCAGTGGGGCAGTCCCACACCCTCACCCTGCCACCATGGCATCAGCTCGCCTAGCACCAGGCACCGCAGCCCAGAGACCTCCGGTGGAGCCGCCGTTAGTGCTGGGGGAGGACAGGGGGACCTGAGAGCATTTGACACTTAAAAACCAGAGCCAAAGGGATTTGGGCACCACACATGCACACTGATAAGTCTGTTGTGAGGAGCTCGCACACACAGACATGGCTGTTGTGAGGAGCTCACGCACATTCACGTGCGAGTAAAGCTGTTGTGGGGAGCTCCCGTGCACACATAAGTGGGCACACACAGATAAGGCTGCTGTGAGGAGCTCACATGCACACCCACATGTGCTCATGCACATATGTACATGCACACACAGAGAAGGCTGGTGTGAGGAGCGGATGTACATACAAAGCTGTTGTCAGGAGCTCACACGTGTGCACATATGTGCACACATGGATATGGATGCTCACAGTTCTCTCACATACACACATGGCTGTTGTGAGGCGCTCGCATGCATACATACACAGATAAAGCTGTTATGGGGGGTCCGTGTGCACACATAAATAAAGGTCCAGTGAGCTCACACGCACACACGGCTGTTGTGAGGAGCCCAGCCTGCATCCTCTACCACATCCAGCATGGGCAGGAATGATCGGCCACGTGGGCATCTGTCTGGGAGCAAGGGTGCAAGCCACGCAGGACACCTACCCCCACAATACCACAAGTGCTTTCCAATCCTCTCAGTCACAGCCCCGTGTCAAGGCTGGGCACAGACCCCAGGAGCCCAAACCCACTCCAGCCACCGTGGCACGGATCAGGCCAACTTCCTCAGGTGTCTACCCACAGTCCCCACAAGCCCACAGCTCAGCACACACATGGACCAAGCTCTCCACCCTCCTGAGCAGGTAGGTTCTGTTTGCTGCGGCTCCTTTCCTGTTTCTCCATCCCACACACATGCTTGCACACACTCACACACAAGCCTGCACCTGCTTGCACATGCACACCCGCACGTGCCTTCACACATGCATCACACATACCCCCAAGGGCCCACGCTGATACACGTCTATGTATACACTCCGGGCAAAGCCCCGCAGAGGCCCACAGAGCCTGTGCACACGCCTTCACCTGTGCACACATGCTTACACACAGACATGCCCCGTCTCCTCCTTGGCTCAGCCTTTTCACTTTCTGCCCAAGCCCCTCCTCTCCCCCCCGGGTTCCTGAGCTGTTCCCAGAGCCCCCTGCCCCTTTTCAGCTACAAGGACATGGCCCTGGCCCCGGCCCACATCCAGCCTACCTGCAGAGACAATGAGCTACAAGGGGGCTCCTCAATGGAAGGACCTCCAGGGCCGTGTGCCCTTTCCAAGCTGCCTCTGCTTCGAGGGTTTTGCCAAACTCAAATCCCCATGGTTGGGGGGGACACAATGGCCACGTCTAACCTCAGACCCCAAACCCTGGAGTTCAGAGACCTCCTAGCTCCTCTCCAAGCTGCAGGGGACTAGGGCTGCCCATGCAACAAGGAAGTCCCCTCTCCAGCTGCTTCCAGCGAGGTGCATGCAACACCCCAGTTCCTCCATCCTGCAGTTATTCCTGCACTCCCCCCACCCCAGCTTTGTCCCATTGTGCATATGCAACAGCAAAGTGCTGGCCACCAAAGTGCCTCCCCACTGGGGAAGCCAAAACCCCTGCGTTGCTTCCTTTTTTTTCCCGACGTAAGAGGCTTTTGCAGAAACCTCAGCTTCCTCTTTCTGCCACCCCAACACAAATACAGACCATGGGGAGTGATGCTGCATTTCCTCAGGAGCACAGGGGCTCCCAGGAGCCAGACTAGCTTTAGAGTGCAGCAGGTTCAAGCAGCACTGGGTTAAACGGGAGAGAAGTGGTTATGAATGGACGGCTTATATGTGCACTGCAGCTGACACGAAAAGGTGCATGCCCCGACCTTCTAAGGAAAGAAAAGGAGCGAGGTAGCAAACTGTCCCGGTGTTGTCCGTAAGAACAGAAGGAATAGGAACCTTAGGAACAAAAGGGATACATACATATCTCAGGAGATTCATCGGAGCCATCCGGACAGTCCTTTTCCCCGTCACAGCGCCAGCCCTTAGAGATGCACGTTATCTGATCTTTGCATGCAAACTGCTTAGGGCTACACGTCTTCGGGGCTACATGAAAGAAGAAATAAGACAAAAAAAATCAACATAAAACCTGGGGATGAGTGATTGGAACACACCAAAGCTGCCTTTCAAGGGACTGGGGAGTTGCTTTTAAAGGAGAAAGAGGTTTGGGATCCACCAGTCTCGCCCCTGCAGACAAAAGAAAAAAGGGGGAAACTAGATCATTAATTACTGTGAGAAGACAGAGATCCAGGATGTGCTAATGACTTTAAAGATCTTCTAAATTAGTGCCGGGGAGCCTACGGCAGGCACATTTTTCTTTTTAGCACTAGGTCGCAAAAGAAAAATCATTCAGGAACCCCCAGGAAAAAACAAGTGAGACACCACTTTCGCTTCAGTCCGAACGATCGCACAAGAGCCGACCAGGCACTGGGGCACACGCGTGTAGGCACCATGCACATGTACACGAGTTCAGCCACCCATGCCAGGAGCCTCTCCAAGCAGAAGCATCACCAACTCTCGTCCTTGTGCCAGGCAGGCCACACAGCAAGGTGGCTTTGGGGTTGAGGTCCCATGGCGGGTCAAATGCGGATGCGACTCACAGCTTCCCATGAGGAATGCGACTAGCCTCAGTTTCTCCTCCTGCCCTTTGCCTGCCTCATCTCTAGCTCAGCAAGGTTCTTTGGGTGAACCTGATATCATTGATTTGACCAACTTAAATACTTGGAAAACAATATTTTATCATATCAATATCATCTCTAGCTCTGCACCTCCTGTTTAGCATAAAGTCGAGAGGTAGAGAGATGAAGCAGCCAGAGAGTGGCAGGGGAAACTGAGGCACGGGAGAGTTCCTAAACAGCCCAGTATCCCACAGCTGGGCAGCAGCAGAGCAGAGGATCTGCCTCACCCTGCCGGATGACAGTGCCCTTCGCATGCGGTATTTGGAAGGCAGGAGCCAGCCTGAGCCCAGATGGGTCAGGGAGCCAGACCCCCACCAGCCTGATTTCCCATCTCGAGGGGGGAAAATCAGTACAGTGGGAGCAAGAGTTGATCGTGGCATGACTGGCTTGTCTCAGAGAGGCGCCAGCCCCGGGACAGAGGTGGTCGCAAAGGGCATGTAGGCACCTGCCTCTTTTGGGAATGGAACCGATTCCCCAACACTTGACACATGCCGCACACGTGTGAGCTGCCCGGGCCCGCCCAGACAGGGAGACAGAGGCAATTTTAGCACACCAAGGAGGTCTGGACACTTCTTGCAGCATTGGGATGTCATGGTGAAGCCCGACAAGCTTTGCTAAAGGTCTGCTACGTCCAGGGATCCCCAGCCCTGGCCCCGTTCATCCTTCAGCTAGGATTAAGCCCATTTCAGCATTGGGGATGGATTTTCTACAACACCTCTGGGCTCTGGGGGCTCAGATAAAGCCTGGGGAGCTCTGGGAGGGGGATATTAAAGCCCTGCATACTACCAAGATAGCAAACCAGGCATGTTTCTCCATCACGACCCCCCCATGGAAGCTGCAGACACACTCCCAAAAGGCCAGGTGGGCAACCAGAGAAGGTGCCTGTTCATGGGGCGCCCGCCGCCAGCCAAGCCACTCTTTCAGAGGCGGGCAGATGCGAGCGGAGGGGAATAATGAACCCTTTACGGCGGGGATAATAGGCGGCTCAGACCGCGGGCACGGCCCAGCTGCGAAAGCACTCTCCTCTTTAGCAGTCAGTGGAGATGCCGCGCGCGAGTTGTGGCGGCGGAAGAATGAGCATCCTCTTTTCTCGGCCGCCTATGAAGAGGCTCCATTGAGACTGTGTGGGGAAGCCAGGCAGGGACTTGGGCGAGCCGGGGTCGAATCCCTCTTCTTCTTCATGCATCGAGAACAAGCCAGGCTTGGACTGGAAGCCCTTTGGGGCAGGGACTGTGTTTTTTTTCCTTGAGGACATACAGCTCCGAGCACTGCGGCCTGCCAAACCAGCAGCCGGGGGGGATTCAGTCCTGCCCGGGGTGGGGGGTGTCTGTCTTTCTCCCCGCCTCTGCCTCCCTTTGGGTTTAAAGACCCCATTAAAACCCCGCCAGCTGCTTTAGGGTTTGACATTGCTATTTTAAAGGGCTCGAAGGGCGAAGGGAAGAGCCCCCCAAACACAGGTAACCATCCGGTTTTCCCAGCCAGGCCCTGCCTCGGCCTCTCCTCTCTCTTTGGGGGAGGCGGCTGCTTGCAGCTCTGGAAAGGAAACGGGGCTGGCAATAAATCCGGCTTGCAACGAGCCTGATTTGCAAAACAGATGTTCCAAGGGGGGGGAAAAAGGGAAAAGCACGAATTCGACTCTGCATTCCTGAGGGTTTTTGGGTTTGTGTTTTTTTTCCTTTCCCCTCTTCCCCACCCACCCCTTCGCAGGCTGGCGTGGACGATGCAACTTCTTTTTCCCTTTCTTTTGTGCCAAGCAACACGGCCCCGGGACCGGCCCGGGGTGCCAGCGAGCTCCCTCACTGCAAACCGCGTCCGTGTGTGTGGGTGCACGGGGCGATGCTGCAGAGCCACCTTGATGGAGGCCACGTCCCTCCTTCGCCCGTCTCTGAGACTCCCCCCCTACCCCCCCATCCTGGTTCGGGTCAGAGTCCTCCCTGCTGTGGGAGGCCGGCGGCTGCTCTGTCTGCTCCGGCCATCTGCTAAGCCGCCCACCCGCCCCAGCGCATTAATATTTAAGACCTGACGCAGCGCAGCGTTTCCGGCGAGGTTAACCCGGGGTTGCGGCACAGGGCGGTGTGGGGGGGGATGCTGGATGCCAACGGCTGCCCCCCAGTCCCCAGGGGAGCAGGGGAAGGGAAAAGCAAGGTCTTCAGGCCACTTCACTGTGCCCCACGCGGTCCGCGTGTCCTGCCATGTGACCGAAATGCTAAGGCCACGCACATCATTGCAGTCACGTCGCGACCGCCTGCCTGCCAGTGAGCATGGAGACGGGGAACGGCGCGGCCGGGAGGAAGCCGGAGACGCAATCCCGGCTCTTCTCAATTGATCTATTCATGCCGGGCTGACAGGTCTTGGCCAAACCCGGCCCCCCACCGACCCCTTTCCGAGAGCCACGGCCCCCGACGCCTCCTGGAAGGGGTTCGGGCTTCTCAAGGGCCCGGCTCCCATCCCCGTGGGGCAATCCTGGGCTCTGATTCCAGCTGGGGAGTACGAGGTATTTTCCATGAGCTGCGGCTCTAGCTATGCTCCCCCTCTACCAGCTCCAGGCAGAAGCCTCTAAAAACCACCTGGTTCCTCTGCACCCAAGCCCTGAGCCGGCCACGATCCTGTCAGGCAACCAGAAAAAGCCACTTATTGCATTTGCGGGGCATGTCTGCATCGCTGGGGGGTGGGGGGGGGCGTTCCTGGGACTGAGGCCTCCGGTCTCAATCCAGCAGAAGCAATTAAGCGCATTGACATGCTTCATTCAATGAACACGAGCCCGTTCCAGGCTTTACAGAGGCTTGGGACTAAGAAAGGGACTGGCCACATCCTTGGAGGAAAGGGGCCGCGGTGGCTATTGAGCACGGGGATACAACTTTTGGACCTGAGCATCCTAGACCTGAAATGCTGGAGCCTGTCGGGGGCTGGAGGGGTGGGAAACAATGGAAAAAGCCCCATTATACCCTGTTCGCTCACTCTTCCAACTCCCGCTCCCTGCCCTGGACGCAGGAGACAGGGCAGCACGGAGCTATCATCTGCCCCAGGTCCATGGCAGGTCTTACGTAGACCAAACCTGGGACCTTTCTCCTACCACTGCTCCAAAGACCGCCCCCGCCCCAATCTCTTTGACCTGAAATTACGGGGCAAGGGGGCTCTTTCCAAAGTTCCCAGAAACGGCCCTCCTCCTCCTCCTCGGCTCTGAGACGCGAAACATGTCCAACTAAAAGCCCACAGGGTTCAGGAGCTTGCAGCCAAGGTCAATGCGACTTTCGGAAATGAGGCTGGGGCTTTAAAGGGAAAATTTAAGAAACCCAGTCGAAAAATCTAGAGTCACGGTTTGGAGAAGGGAGGGGGGGAACCCCACCAGATTTCTGAGCGGGTTCATTGCATTCCTGCCATTCCTCCTGCGGCCCCGGTTGGAACCCGCGGGCCGGCCCTGCCACGCCAGCCTCCATGAATGACGTTGCTGTTACCGCGTGCAATCATTCCCATGTGCAGAAGCCGCAGGTATTTGCTGTTTGGGGTGGGGGGAGGAGGGAA
>NW_017728894.1:79093-84188 GCF_001723895.1 Crocodylus porosus | reverse complement strand
CTCCTTTCAAGTCCAGCAGCCACTGGAAAGCCACCGGGCCTTCATCTTGGTCGGCTCTGGCCTCGCCATCCAGACAGAAGCAAAATGCCACTGGGGACGGAGACAGGCGTGTGGCCAGGGCAAAGATGGGAAACAGGGGGGCACCTCAAGGGCCTCTCCCTGGCACTGAAGGCACTGGGACCCCAGAGCCCAGGGGGGCCCCCACACCAGGCCCCCAGATCCACCTAGCCTCACCGCCAGGGAAGGCGCTTCGGCCCGTTTCAGAGGGCTAAAGGCAGCCACGAAGGAAACTCCGGGGGTCTCTCCAAGGCTGCAAAGCTGAAGAGGCCATTAGCAGAGACGGGAAAGGAACCCAGGAGTCCTGACAGCCAGCGCCAGGCCCCCTCTCATAGCCCATCTCGCAGGATCGGGCCCGAGATGTTTCTGCAGCCTCTGCGCTGCCCCCAGGGTCGTGCTCTCTGGGCGCTGGAGGAGAAGCGGGAGAGAAGGAGAAAGCAGAAAGCTCCGGCCCGGACGACAGGAGGCAGCCGGGGAGGACGGGGGTCGGGACGCCTGGACTCTGTTCCCAGGGTGGGGGCTTGCAAAAGGAGCGAAGCCTTGCAAGAAATGCACGTTACAGCAGCTTCCCCGTCAGCTCAGGGGCTGCTCCCGCTGGATACAAAAGCATCCCCTGCCCTGGTGCCCCCCACGCCGGTGCCCACCCAAGCAGAGTGCCCCTCAGCGCAGGGGGCCTGGGTCTCACGGGAGCACAGGAGTAGCACCCCCAGCTCTAACAGAGGGCAAGGTCCCGGGGCCAGCGACCCCCCCCCCAGGTTTCTAGTGTCGCACCTGCTAGGTGTAGTGTGACAGCACCAAGGAAGACAGCTCCCGAAACAGGCAAAGGGTAGGAGGGGAAACTGAGGCACAGAGCAAGAAGGGATGGGGGGACAGGCACATCTCCAGAAGCCGAGGCTCCGGTTATTTATGGACGGCGGCTGGAGCCGATAACGCGGCCCCCAGAGACTGCGCGGCTCCGGGCAATAAAGCAATTTTGCGTTCTGGATTAATAGGCATTTCATCTGTGCGGCTGAGTCACGGTGCAGGCGGGGGGGCATGCAGGGCGCGGGGCGGAGCCACCCCCAACCAGTGCATCCTGTTTGGGGTCACGGCCAACTGCCCCAGCTCCTCACCCTGCCCCAGGCAGGGGGGAGCCGGGGCCCAACCCTCTCCCCCAACAGTGCCAGAGCTAGGAGCTGGCATCCAGGAGGCTGAGGACCTGCTCGGGGGAGCCCTCAAAAAGCCCCCCTCCCAGGAACAGGAGATGTCCTGTCCCTGGGGAACAGCCCGCCATGTTCCCGCTCCCACACGCCAAGAACACACCAAGCTCCTGATAAACCCACAGAGACCTGAGCGTCGCACAAGGCCTTGGGCTCCCCCCGCCCCCATGAAGGTGAAGGAGCCCCAGGGCAAATAATGGGGTGGGGGCACAGACCCATCAGGCCATTGGGCATCAGGAGCCTGTGACTGTCCAGTCCCAATGCACCCAGCTCTGGGGACTACAGCAACCCTGAAGCCCCTCCCCCATGGGGTACAGCACACACTGGGAGCTCGTCCTCAGCACCCTGATCCCGCAGCATAGCTCCAGGGCTGGGGAGGGGGGCAGGACAAATCCAGCGGCATGCCCCGTGCATCAGAACGAGAGCATGTGCACGCACACATGTGCACCAATGAGTTCCCCTGGGCTCGTGTGCCCCCCACCCCCCAGCTGCAATCCTCCACAGATGGCACAGCCAGAGCCGCAGCCCCCTACCCCACGCCTGGTGCTGCCCGTGCTCCTGGGGCAATTGCCTGACCAGCTTCCAGGGCATGCAGACGGGCTGTGTTCACCCCCATGGTACGGAGGACGTGCCCCCGGACGAGGCACAGCAGGGCTAGGAAGCGACCTCTGAACCCCACCCCCAACACAGGCAGGAGGGGGCTGTCCCCAGTGGCAGGGAAGGGTGGGGGTCCCTCCAGGCAGGGAGAGCAGAGATGCCCCCACCCTGCTCAGCTGTGGGGGGAAAAGCGGGGAGGCAAAGGCTCAGAGCTGCAAAGGCTGCAATGAGAAGCAGAGCTGGTAGCTAGGAAACCCTCCCGCGGGCACCGCGGGCGTGTGCACGCGTGTGCAAAGGACACCGAATGCCAGGGGACGCGTGCAAATGCTCTCCCCCCCTCCAAACCCCTGCACCAGCCAGCAGCACCCACGCCGGGCCCCGGGGGGGGGCTGTGGCTGCTACAAACAGACGCTTCCTCAGCAAAGCCGCTGCCAGGGTCATTTTTTCCCTTGTTTTTCCTTCTGCCTCCAGCTTTTAAAGCCCCTTCTGTGCAGCCGGGAGGAATCTCCAGGCTTCCCACCCCCCGTCCCGGCCCCAGTGGCTGGTGGGGGGGACGGGGACTCGATCTCAGAGCTCAGACAGAGGCAACGCCCCCCCACCAATGCTGTCGGTGCCAGCTGCCTCCCTTCCAGCTGGCTCCATGGCCCCAAGAGCAGCTGTGTGAGCAGGGACCACAGTCCAGGTGGGACGGGCAAGCAGGGAGGCCAGAGCCCCGGGAGACTGGGCACAGGCACCCTGGCCCAGCTGCTTTCTGCCCCTGCATCTGCAGCACCTGACACCCCTGCCCCGGAACTGCCCGAGCAGCCCACAACCTCCCTCGCCATGCTGTAAACGTGTTCTGCTCATGCACACGGATGCACACACATGCACACCTAGTCACAGGCACACGCAGGCTCCCCACCCTTCTCCGCCCCAGCCCCGGATGCAAACCACCGGCTTCTTGGCCCGGGCCAAGGGCGCCCAAGCCAACTGCCCTGCCCCGGCCGGCATGGGGGGGCTTGGCTGCCAATGGGGCTGTTTATAACCGGCTGGAAGGAACAAGGAGGAACCCTATGCTGTGATGTCTGGTCTGGGGCACGGAGCAGACGGACCCGCCCAGCTTGGCACCTCTGCCAGTCCCGGCTGGCCGAGCCCTGCAGTGCCAGGCACCGGTGATGGGGGGTCCCTGCGCCCTCTTCTAATTCCCAAAGGGGAGGATGGATGGGCCCTCACCAGGAAATCCTCCCCACCACAAGCCTGGAGCCCAGATGGGCAGGGCAAGGGCATCCCTGCCACAGAGAGACGGGAGCTCCCGGGAGATAGAGGCACCGTCGTCCCGCACCTCCGGAGGATGCATGGGGGAAAAGAGTGCTTGGCCAGGCTGGGATTTTAACCCATGGCCCCCAAACCTAATCCACCCTCCTGCCAGCCCAGAAGTGAGGGTGACTGGAGCACACGCCTGGACAGGAAGGCATTCACACCTCCGGCCCCGGGCGGAAGCACTCGGCTTGAGGGCTTTCCTAGTCCAAACAATGGCGAGGCCCCGCGGACAGTGCCAGAGGAAGCAATTCACCACCTGGGCAACACTGGGGGCCCCAGGATGGGCACAGAAACCACCTGCAGCCCCCAGTGCCTGGGCAAGCACCAGAGCCTCCTGCTGAAGGGCACAGGGTTTGGAGGGATGTGGGTCTGGCTGCAGGGCGCCCCCCCACCCCCGCGAGATCCCCACCAGTCATGTTATGGAGCTGGGCTGTGCTTGGCGCTGTACACACACGGGACCATATCACAGCATGGGCCATGCAGAACCAGGCCAAGAGGTCGACCCGGCTCTGTGCCACCTTCCACCTGCAGCTGGAAACTAGGTGGCAATGAGTATGGGAATCAGGATCTCCCCCCCAACTCACCCAAACGTCACCCCCCCACCCCGTTTTGCAAACAGCCATTTCCATGAACGGCTCATGCTTCCAGCTGGTTTTCATGGGCTAAGTGGCAGCTTCCTGGAGCTAATTAGCAGAGCCAATTAATGCCGCCACTTTCAACTGGAAGAGGGTGGGTCCCGTCTGCCTGCCCCAGGTCTGGAATACAGGAAAGCAACACAGGGTAATGCAAAGGCTGCTCCTGGCCTGATCAGCAGGGAAGCTCCCCGCATCCCAGCACCTCCCGGCGGCAAGAGTTAGTAAGCTGCCCAGTAATCACCAGGAGCTGCCTGGCCTGGGAGCCAGGGATGGGGATTAAATGTGCAAGGCTGGACCTGTTTCTCACCCCAGCAGCAGCTTCGGGGAATCTGATTTTGTGGGCTAAGGCAGGGCCGCAAGCTGCCCGGCCGGAGACCAACCTGCCCAGACTTTGCCAGGACCCAGAGGTGGGCAAGAGGGCAGGGAAGTCAATGCCCATTGGGGGGCAGGGGGTATCTGGGCCCTGGCACAGCCCTCCTGCATACCTCTTGCATCACAGTCATAAGCTCCCAGGGGCTGGGAGCTGCTTTGTATAGAGCATTGCACCGTGGGGACCCGGCTGTGTCTGGGACGCTGCCAGGGCCAGATTGGGTCCAGCCCAGGCACGGGGCACACCAGGCAGGGCCGCGGTGGCAACGGAGGCCTGAAGGCAGGAAAGGCGCACCCCCAGCCGCAGCCCCCTCCTGCCCCACTTGAAACAACAGGAAACACTAAAATAAACAGGATGTCGTGGAGGTCGGGGCATAGGGGTGTGGGGAGCGAGCCCCCCAGGCTGGGTCCCAACAGTGCCCCCCACCAGGCACGGGAGCAGTGTGCCTGAGCACCACTCAACAGCTCCCTCCACGGGATTAATTACATGCCCACATCCTCAACAGCCCGGCTCTTGGCCCAACCTGGGAAGGCAACCCGGGAGAGGGACCCAGGAGTCCAGGGCCGCGCCGTGCCCAGCTCAGTCCTGCCACTCTTGCCAAACAGAAAGGGGACAGCATCCTGACTCCTCTCCCCCTGCCAAGCGGGCACACTTGTGGTCAAAATGGGCTCCCGGACTCCTGGGTCCACAAGCCAGTAGTCCTGGCTGCTGGAGACTGCGACCTCAGGGGGCATCAGGGGACAGAAGGGACCAGCCAAGCAAACGCCCTGGGTGCTACCAGCCCTCTTGAGCACCCAGCACAGCTGGCATCACCAGAAGCACAGAGCAGGGAAATGGCAGGGCCTCCCCCACCACCACCAAGGGGCTGAGATTTGCAGGAAACTGCCCTGCCGGGATTTTGTAACCCCCGGCTAGGCTGGATCCAGAGGGGTCTTGCA
>NW_017728894.1:76378-78729 GCF_001723895.1 Crocodylus porosus | reverse complement strand
CTCCCTGCCAAGGACGTGAGTCACTGCCAGGCGCTAAATTGGGCTCCACACGCCTGCACCTTGCCTGCGGCTTGCCAGGCACAGCCCCTGGCAGCTTCTGGGGGGCATGGATCTACCTCCCGGGGGCCTGTGAGGGGTGTAGGGGAGCTTCGACCCCCCAGACCTCTCTCTGCCAGGCCAGAAGAGGTTGACCCCTTCAATGGACATGGCAAGCTTGGGGATGCCGCGGCCCCAGACACCCTGAGAGGGACCCCCAACCCATGGTCTCAGGGTGCGGGGGGCTGGGCTGGGGTGCTGGGTGCCCTGCACAGACATCGCTGGGGGCACAGGCACGGTCCCCGCTTTGTCAACCATCCTAAAAAAGGCTCCAGCCACCTGGGAAAACTAGGGATGAGCCCAAGATCTTTCCTGAGATGACAAGAGCACGGGCTGAGCTGGGGGCAATACCCTGTGGCTTCCTGGTGGCATGAGAAAGAGCCAGGCACGAGGGCAGGGGGATGAGAAGGAGAAGTGAAATCAGACCAAAGGGAAGATGAAGAAAGGACCAGGCCAGTGACCCAGGGTGCAGCAATCAGGGCAGAGCCAGGCAGACGCAGCCGCCCCCGCCCCCATCTTGGCCCCCCTCAGCTCCCAGGTTCGGGGACTAGAAGGGCCTGATTTGCCCCCACCCACGCCCAGGGACACGTCACCAGCTCCTGCACCAGCCCCCTGGCACCATGGGGGGGGAGCCTGGCTGCTCGTGTCCTTTGTGCCACAGGGAGGGGGGCAGCTGCCCCCTCCTGCCCCTGGACTTTGCCTCCTGCCTCCTCTGCATGCAGACCCCCACCCCAGGAGCTCACCCCAGACCCAGCTAATCAAACAACTGATAAGGAAGAAAGGTCCCTGGAGCAGGGCATGGTGGGGGGGAGGGGGCAGGACTCCTCGGTGAGGAGCAGCAGAGCCTGCTCCATGCCTCAGTTTCCCCACACAGTCAGCCCTGCCCGTCAGCTGGGGGGCTGTCCAGTATGCCCCATGCTGAGGGGCTGCCAGCCCCATTACTCATTAAGCTCGCTAGGCTTTGGACCGGCCAAGGACAGTACCCTCCCCCAGCTTCCCCCTCCTCAGCTTGCGTCCATCACCGCACCGAACCCTGGGGGGGGCAGTGGCACAGGCCCAATCCTGTCCCCGCTGGACAGTCCTCACCCCCCCACTCATAACTGTGCCCCCCCTCCTGTCTGGTCCCTGGCCCTGGTCACACCCAGCAGAGGCAGCGCCAGCCAGGGAGCCCAGGGTCACACCAAAGCACCTCTCAGCCCTGTGCCTCAGTTTCCCCAATGCTCCAAAGCCAAGAGGCGGCCTCGGACACCCTGTGGGCGTCTGGCGAGCGGCCCCCCCCTGCTCAAGACGAAGCTTTGGGCCCGGCTGCGGCTGAGCCCCATCCGCGGCACCCTCCGAGCCTGCAGCCCATGTTCTTGTGCCGCCCGGGAAGCCAACGACCGGCCCCGCTCTACCCCAGCAAGGAGCAGCCTCTGCTGGGCTCTAGGTCTCAGCCCCCCACACCCCCCGCTCCCTGCATGACCCTGGATGACCCCCGCTGCCCCCCACCCCAGCCCATGGTGCCACACTGCTCCCTGATTGCTCCCGGTCTCAGGAGAGTGCAAAGCGACGGAGCCTCCCCCGTACCACCCAGCGGAGATGCGTACAGCCCCAACTGCGGCCCCGCAGGGAGCAAGTGGAGCGGGGGGGAGGCTGGAAGATGCCCAAAATTCATCGCCTGAAAGCAGAGGTGCTGTCCCGTCTCCTCCCCACCCCCCACACTGGGGCCCAGCTGGGCAGGCTGGTGTCGCCCCAGCCGTGCGTGATGCAGGGGAGCAGCGGCCAGCTGGAAAAGAGGACCCAAGCGGCAGCCCATGGGGCTTAGCCACACTCTCTTCTCCCCCGCCCTGCGGCCAGACCGGGGTGCAGGGGGGCTCAACCCAGCCCCCGCAACCGAAGGGATGTCCCCCTGCCGTAGGGCCAAGGCCCCCAGGACCCTCCTGGCCGTTCCCCCTCTCGGCCACGGGGAGATGCCATGTCACGCACAGCGGCGCAATGCAGCGCCGGGAGGGGGGATTTGATGGGGGGGGCAGATTCCTTCCCAAAGGCCGGGGGGGGGGCCATCACCTGCCTCCCCCGGCCCCCACCAATCAGAGTTGGGGTGGGGGGGCAAATCCAGCTCCTCCCACCCCATTTGAGCGCCTGTCATGGCAGAGCCCCCTCAAGCCCAGGGCCTCGGTCTCCCCCGCCATCCCCGGGCACCCAGCGGTGCAAGGACGGGGGCACCCACGCAGGGTCCAATACTCCTGCTTCGGGGCAGGCCTTGCCCACCCCCC
>NW_017728894.1:73057-75368 GCF_001723895.1 Crocodylus porosus | reverse complement strand
CCCCGCCTTCCCCCCAGGCACTGAAGGACCCAGCCTTCCTTCCCCAACTCACACAACTGGTTCCACCCCAGAGGCAGCTGCATTTCAGGTCAGGTGGCAGATGCTCACCCTCCCAGCAGAGCACAAGACCGACCGTGCAGCTGGGGGCTGGGTGCATCAGCCCTGGGGGGCTCTAGGGCAGGGCGGCCCCCCTGCTGAGGCTGGCTGGGCAGGAGGTGCCACGGTCCTGGGTGGGAGCCACAGGGCATTTTGCAAACCTCCAGGCTCCTGGCAAAGCCAGGCCCGCCCAGGTGGGCAGCAACCTAGGGGGCAAGAGGCACACAGCCCTTGTGCGACAGACAACTCCTCGTGCGACAGGAGTACATCCCCCTCCTGTGACTGGCCCATATCCCTCCTTGTGCGACAGACATCTGCTTGTGCAATAGGCACACACAGCCCTTGTGCAACCAGTGTGCACACCTTGTTCAGAAGCAACCCTATATTCCTCCTTGTGCAACAGACACCCCCATGCAACACAGCCCTTGTACAAAAGGTGTGCAGCCCTCCTCGTGCAACAGGCCCACATCCCTCCTCGTGTGACAGACACCCCATGCAACAGGCACACACAGCCCTTGTGCAACAGGTGTGCATACTTTCTTGTGCAACAGGACCACAACCCTCCTCATGTGAAAGACACTCCCCTGTGCTCAGGGCAGGAGATGGGGCGGGGGGTGGGAAGCGAGTTTGGAAGCCCCCAGGCCTGCGCTCCCTGCCTCAAGGCCTGTGGGATGGAGGGGCAGGGCTGGGGAAACTGAGGCACAGGGGTGCCACAGGGCAAGGGCAGAGGGACCCAGGTGTCCCGACTCCCAGCTCAGTCCAGGGCTGGGGTGGAAAATCACAGCACTGACCTCCAGGCCAGGACATGTGGGATTGTAGGGGCACAGCAGCTGGGGGATGTCAGGGCTGGAATCACAGCTGGGTCCTCTCTGCCCCCCCCCAGCAGGTCACATGCCTGTGACCACCCCCAGGCCTCAGCTGAGCCCAGCTTCCAGCTGGGACTGATTCCCAGTTCCCTTGACTCTAGGAACTGGGGGAGGTGGGGCAGTCCCAACCTGGAGAACAGAGTGGGGAAGGGAGCCTGGGAGCAAAAGAAGGAACTGTCGTCCCCCCAGGCCCCTCGCAGGAGGGGGCAGCACAGGATCAGCCCCCCCCCCCCCCCCCCCCCCCCCCGCCCTGGGCCCAGGGGGCGTTCCGGGTGAAGGGTGCCCACCTCCCAGTTCTCAGAGGGGGTCTCAGCCCCTGCCCCTCACTCAGAAACCATGTGCATGGGGGTGTCGTGCTGCACCAGGGACTGCACAAGTACCCCTGCCCCCAACACCCCAAAAGCTCAAGCCAGAGGGTCCCAGGGGGAGTGGAGACTGTGAGAGGGAAGACTTGGTCATGGGCCCCCCCAGTCAGACACCCATTTCGTGTGACAGGCATACCCCCTCTTCGTGCAACAGACCCCCCTTGTGTGATGGGTACACACTCCGTTGGGCAATCAACACCTCCTTGCACAAGAGGCACCCCCTTTTTCGACAGGCACACACTCCCTTGTGCAACAGGCACCCCCCACTCCACAGACAGTCCCTTGTGCACTAGGAGCACACCCCCCTGGTGCCACACGACCCCGCCCCAGCCCGGTGCAACACCTTTGCCCCTTCTACAATGGACACCCCCGCTTGTGCGCCCCCCCACACTCGTGCAACACACACGTGCCCCGGGCCTGGGGGCCGGCGGTGCACGGGTGCCCCCTGGTGGCAGCGGGCGGCGTCGCAGGGAAAAGAGGGAGTGGGGAGTTGAGCCTCCCCAGCTCCACGTGGCAGCCGTAGGGGGTTGTTATCTCCCGGGGACCCCCCCCCCCGACCGGGGCCGCCCCGTCGACACGGGGGGTCGGGCCCCGCCCGCCACGGCCGAAGCCACAGGACAAGCCTGGGGGCCCCGATCCCGGGTGATCCTGAGGGTCCGATCCTGACTGGCCGGGCGATCCTGAGTGACCCGGTTCTGAGCGGTCCTGGAGGCCCGACCCTGAGGCCCCTGCTCTCGGCTGGTTTATACCCGAGAGCCGGGGGAGGGGTCCTGCCCCCCGGGGTGCTGCGTTCAGACGCGGCGGGAAGCGCAGTCGCTCCGGATTAGGCCGTCGGGGCTGCAGTTCCCGCCGCCGCCAGCAGGGGGTAGCAAAGCGCCGCCGCTAGGCGGGGGTGGTCCGGCGGGGACCCTGTCTGGGGCCTGGAAACCCCCGGGGCCGAGCTCCCTGCCCCGCGGCGCGGGTGATCCCGCGGGGCGGGGGCGG
>NW_017728894.1:65960-72957 GCF_001723895.1 Crocodylus porosus | reverse complement strand
TCGCGCTCGGTCCCGCGGCCGCCGCCGGGAGCAGCGCAGGTACGGGGGGTTGGGGGGCGGGACGCCTGGGTCCCCTGCGCAGCTCGGCTGCCCGGTGTCCCGGCCTGGCTGCGCCCCCGCTGCCGCCGCGCTCCTGCCTCAGTTTCCCCCCCTGGCCTGGGCCCGGGGGGCGGGGCCATGCGGAGTGCTGGGCGGGGGGACCCCCCTTGTGCCCAGCCCCAAGGGCAGTGGCCCCCCCACCAGGACCGGGCACGGGCACACCTGGCACCGGGGCCTGTTAGCTGGGGGGGGCACCAGGACTCCCGAGTTGCCTCCAGCTGGGGGCAGGGGGGTGCCCGGACTCCTGGGCCCTCTCGGGGGGGGGCACCCGGACGCCTGATTTGTCCCCCAGCTCTGGGGGGGAGGACTCCCAAACGCCTGGGTTCCGCCCCCCCCCAGCTCCGGGCGGGCACCCGGGCTCCTGCGCTCTCTCGGGGGGGGCACCCGGACTCCCAGGTTCTCCCCAGCTCCGGGGGCCCCGGGTCCTCCCCAGCTCCTGGCGGGCGCCCGAGTTTCTTCCAAGCTCTCGGAGGGCCCCTGAATTCCTGGGCCCCCCCCAGCGTGGCCCCAGCTGGCTGGCAGGAGAGCACAGGCGGGGCGCCAGGGCAGGCCGGCCTGAACAGTGCTCACCACACTGGCACCGCTGGCTGCAGCTGCCAGTGCCGCCCGGGCCTAGCCGCAGGCGCGGGGCCCCACAGCCCAGGGGCTCCCCCTGCAGGTGGGGGGGAATGGGGGCAGCAGGGGCCCTTTAAGAGCCACTGGCAGCTTTCCCCCAATCACTGGGCTCCCTGGGAGCAAGACCTGCTGGGAGTTGTAGTTCAGAGTTGTAGGCCAGGCCCCAGTGCATGCTGGGAGGGGAAGTAGGGGTATAAAAGGGCAGCTCCGCAGGGCAGGGGTAGTGCTGGGTGGGGACAGCAGCAGGGGTCTGTCTGTCTGCGGTGATAGGGTAGGAGCTGCAGGAGAGCCCCTGGGGGTGTCCAGGGTGCACTGGTGTCCTGGTGGGGTTGCCCAGCCCAGTAGTTGCCTCACCACCCTGGGGTGCCCATCGCCCAGGCCAGACTCCCCAGTGACAGGTTGTCATGGGGGGAAGCCCCAGCCCCACCTGCTTGTCCCCCTTTGACTCAGCTGGGCTTTTGGTGCAGGGCAAACCCCAGCCCAGCTCACCCCCCCCGGTTTCATGCTGTGTCCCTGCTCCCCTCCACAGGCCCCTCCAAGAGAGGGAAACTGAGGCATGCCCCAGTGGCTGCTGGGAAGCTGGGGTGGGGGGTGTAGAGAACCCAGGCATCCTGCTGGGAAATCTCTCCCCTCCCCTGCAGCTTCTGGTAGGATGAGACCCCCCCCCCCCCCGCCCCATTTACCAGTGGGGCCCTATGGGTGCTGCAGCATAGGGGGCCGATCCTGCACCCCTGTGGCTGGGGGGGAGACTTGTGGCATCCCGCCTGCCCTCCCTTCCTGCGGTGCGCGGGATGGGGAAATGCCAGGTGCTGAGCACCCACGTTGCAGCCAACCCTCACACCCTATGAGTCACCAGAAAGCCTGGGGTGGGGGCTGTCATGTGACCCCCTGCCCCCCCCAGCTCGGGACTTCCCCCCACCCCCCAATCTGAATGGGAACTGAAACCAGTTGCATCACAGCTGGGCAGGGGGTGGGTGTCATGGCTGCATCCAGGATCCCCAGCCAGGACCAGGCAGGATTTGACCCCAGGGGTCCCAGCTGGCAGCAGTAGGGCTTTTATTTGCGCCCCCTGCCCCCCCCAAGCTGGAGGGTGGCCTGGTCTCCCTGCCCCTGTTTGTCAGTAGCAAGGGATGCTGGGATAGCCCCTCCCTTCCCTGGAGCCAAACCTGGGGCCTCACAGGAGCGGGGCGGGGGGGGGGTGGTCCGGGTTCGAGTCCAGCCTCCGGTTTTACGTGGCTGCGGAGGAGCTTGGTGGCCCTGATCCTGGCTGGTGGGGGGGTGTCCCTAGTGCTGGGGGTGGTATTTCCAGCCCGGGTGGGGGGGTCATTAACGCCTTCCTGGCTGGGCCAGGAGGGTGCCCCATCCCCTACCTCTGGCACCAGGGTCCCCAGTTCGGGCCTGGCCCAGGTGGGGAGGTATTGGCTGTGGTTTGCACCCCCACATCACCTCTGGCTTCCTTCCCATGGCTTCTCCCACCCCCGGCTTGGCATCTGATGGAGGCCATGAGGGCAGAGGTTGCCCGTGGTGCTGGGGGTCGTTGGTGCCTGCCCCCTGCTCAGCCCCTGCATGCCTCAGTTTCCCCAGGGAAACCCATGCTGTCCCCTCAGCCTCACACATTCACTTTGCCTCAGTTTCCCTATTCCCCCTGCCCCCTGGGGATTCCTGCTCCCAGCCCCATAGGGAAACTGAGGCCCACCAGCTCTGACTGCTGGGCCACACTGCCTCTTGCCAGGGTGACGTCACGGCCGCCATGTCACTGTGGAGCCGGGTCTCATGCCTGCCCCCTGAGCAGCTTGCCAGCGCCTATGGAGAGTTCCCGCGCAGCCTGCGCAACCTCCTGGCCGACTGGCTGGAGAGCCAGCCCTGGTGAGGGGGGCCAGGGCAATGGCAAGGGGTCCCAGAGGAGATGGGGGCAGGGGCATGGGTGCCTTTGGGGTGTGACAGGGGGTTGGGGGGGACCCAGGGGGTCTGGGGACCCCTTGGGTGTAAAGGGGGCTTTAGGGGGTCTGGGTGGCATGAAGAGGGGGGGGGGGGCACATGGGGGTGAGGGGGGGTTTACGGGGCCTTGAGGGGTGATGTGAGGGGAGCTGCAGCGTCTCCAGGGTCCCATGCCCCCCCGCAACCCTCTCTGTTTGTGCAGGGAGTTTGTGACGGGTGTGGATGCAGCGGGCACGCTGCTGGCAGCACTGCTGGAGCGACTGCAGGCGCTAGCAGGAGGTGGCGGGCCACAGGCCCAGCTGCTGCAGCACATTGCCAGCCTCGAGGTATGGGGTGGGGGGTGCGGAGGGGCCAGAGCCGGAGCCTGCGGCAAGTTCGCCAGGTCTCAGCCCGTGGCAGAGGGGCGGCAGGGCTGCACAGGGGCTCACGGCCCACCCCCCGTATCCCCCAGGGCACCTACAGACATGACCCGCTGCGGCTTCTGGGCATTGTGCGCCGGGTGCTGCAGGAGGAGAAGGCGGCCGTGATGAAGCAGGTGAGACCCCTGTGCCCCCCGCCCCCAGAGGGCCCAGGGTGTCCCCAGGTCCCACAGCCTCACACTCCCCCTGTGCCCCCCAGGACCGGCACCTGCCCTTGGGCTTTCACCGGCAGCAGGAGGAGATGAAGTTCGGGCTGGAGCTGCAGCGGCTGCAGCACCGTGTGCGCGAGCTCCAGGCGCGGCGCCAGGCACGACCTGGTAAGCGGGGCTGGTGGGGGGCTGTGCCTCAGTTTCCCCATCCCTCCCTCAGGGAATCCCAGCCTTATGACAACCTGTGCCTCAGTTTCCCTATCCACTTTAGGAAATCCCAGTCCTCTCACTCCAGGTTGGGGTGACCTATGCCTCAGTTTTCTCGTCTCCTTTCCACCCCGGCCTCAGGTGTGCCCTCTGCCTCAGTTTCCCCAGCCCCATAGTTCCCTCCCCTCCCCTCCCCAGGCTGGTAATCCCAACAACCTCCTCCAGCCTCAGGACACCCCATGCCTCAGTTTTCCCATTCCCTAGTCTCTTCCTCTGAGACTCCTGACCCTTCACCCATGCCTTGTGGCCCTAGGAGGCTTGCAGGGGGAGTGGGGGAACAAGGGAGTGTTAAGCTCCCCACCAGCCCTGCAGTCCCCAGGTTTCAAGGGTCTCCAGAGGGAGGGTCCATCCTTGTGATGGGGTGACCAGGTTGCCCCATGCCCCACCAGGCTGTGCCCCCACAGGTCTGCAGGGCTCCCAGCCGAAGACGGAAGCAACAGGCACAGGCAGCGTAAGTGGCCCAGAGCTGGTGCTGGGGGTCGGAGCTGGAGACACTGAGGCATGGGGCAACATGCAGCTGGGGATGCTGCAGGGCCAGGCTGGAGGTGGATGTGGGACCCAGGTGTCTGGGCATGGAGCTTGATCAGGGAACTGGGACTGGGGCCAGCCTAGGGCAGGTAGGGACACCCCCCCAGACCCTCTCCCCAATCCTGCTGTGCCAGGAGCTGCCTGCGTTGCTGCTGGAGGCCATGAAGGAGCTGGAAGGGGCCAAGCAACAGGTGCTGAAGAGGATCCAGATCTGGAAGCGGCACCAGCAGCTGGCAGGAAACGGCGCCACCTTCGATGAGAGCCTGGACCCGCTGCAGAAGAGGTGGGGCTGTGGGACGGGGTGAGGGGCACCGGCAGGGCAGGGGGCTGCAGGTCGGGAGTGAGGGCACCTTTGCGGGGAGGATATGGGTCAGGAGTGAGGCACTGGCAGGGCAGGGAGCTGTGGATTGGGAGTGAGGGGCACCGGCAGGGTGGGGGGGCTGCGGGTTGGGTGTGAGGGGCACCAGGAGGCCCCCCTCCCACTCAGCCATGCCCTCCCGCAGGTGCGAGGGGCTGGTAGATGTGCTCTTCCAGCTACAGCAGGAGGCTATGGCCGCAGGGGCCGAGCTGGGGGCTGAGGCGCTTGCCCGGCTCCTGGAGAGGCTCAACGATGTCCTCACCTCCCTCGTCAAAAGGTACCGGGGCAGAATCCAGGAACCTCCCAGCCCCTTTCCCCTGGTCCCCTGCGAGTCCTCGAGGCTCTCCGGGGGCAGGTCAGAGCCAGAGGATGAGGAGAGTGGCCCCAGCAGCCCTGGGGGGGGGAGGGGGCGGGAAATCCCCCCCCCCCCCAACTCCACCCTGGCACCCCCCAGCTCTTTTGTGGTGGAGAAGCAGCCGCCGCAGGTGCTGAAGACACAGACCAAGTTCCAGGCAGGCGTGCGGCTGCTGCTGGGCCCACGGCTGCTGGCAGCTGCCCCCCGCCCCTGCACCGTGCATGCCGATGTCGTCACCGAGAAGCAGGCGCGGGACCTGGCCCAGGGCTCCAGCACCCTCAGGTGAGCCCAGGCTAGGTGTGTGTGGGGGGGTGGGGGGCGGACCTGTTCACCTCTCCCTGACTGTGCCCCCACCCCGTAGTGAGAGCACGGGTGAGATTCTGCACAATGTGGTCAGTCTGGAGACCAACCTGGGCGCGGGCAGCTGCTGCGCCGTCTTCAAAAACGCTGTAAGTGGGGGGGCTGCGGGTCGGGAGTGACGGGCACCGTGGGGCTGGGGGGGCAGGGGGCTGTGTGTCAGGAGTGAGGCGCACCCACAGGGCTGGGAGACCTGCCGGTCAGGAGTGAGGGGCACCGGCAGGGCTAAGGGGGGAAGGCGGCTGCAGGTTGGGAGTGAAGGGCCCTGGCAGCCTGGGGTGACCCCCTTTCTCCCCCCATCCCAGCTGCTGAAGAAGATCAAGCGCTGCGAGCGGAAGGGCTCAGAGTCAGTGACAGAGGAGAAGTGCGCTGTGCTCTTCAGTGTCACTGTCTCCCTCAGCCCTGGGAACCTCACCCTGCCCCTCCAGGTACCACCCACCCCGGACGCCTGGGTCCCTTTGCTCTGGGAGCCCATCAGCTTTGGCTCCTTCCATATCTGGGGGCACCGCTACAGGGCTCCTGGTTTGGAGCCCCCCCTGTACAAGCCTCAGTGCATGCTGGGACACGCCTGCCAAACCTGGTGGTGCCCCCACCATGATGCCCCGGCCCCCCCCAGGTGCTGTCACTACCCATCGTGGTCATCGTCCATGGCAACCAGGACAACAACGCCAAGGCCACGGTGCTGTGGGACAATGCCTTTGCTGAGCCCGTGAGTGCCCTGGATGCCTGGGTTCCCTCCCAGCCTGGGGTGGGGGGATGCAGGGTCCAGCAGGGGGGACCTGGGGGCACCAGGGGCCCAGATGCCTGCGTTCTTGTCCCACCCTGGGAAGGCAGCGGTCAGAGGGGCACGCTGGGAGCCCAGACACCTGGGTTCTGGCACCAGGGCCAGGCATGGGGGGAAGCCAGGCGTCCAGGCCAGCACTGCTTCCCCACTTCTCCCCCAGGACCGGGTGCCCTTCGTGGTGGCCGAGCGGGTGCCCTGGGAGCGCATGTGCGAGACGCTGAACCTCAAGTTCATGAGCGAAGTGCAGACCACCCGGGGGCTGCAGCCCGAGCACTTCTTCTTCCTGGCCCAGAAGATCTTCAACGACCACAGCGCTGGCCCTGAGGCCTTCACTGGGCGCCCCGTGTCCTGGGCCCAGTTCAACAAGGTGAGGGGCTGTGGGTTGGGAGTGAGGGGCACTGGCTGCATAGGGGGGCTGCAGGTCAGCAATGAGGGGCACCAGCAGGGCAAAGGGTGTTGCAGGTTGGGAGTGAGGGGCACTGGCAGGGCTGGGGGGGGTTCCCTTGGTCTCATGCCCTCCCCACCCCCAGGAGATCCTGCCAGGCCGTGGCTTCACCTTCTGGCAGTGGTTTGATGGCGTCCTGGACCTCACCAAGCGCTGCCTCAAGAGCTACTGGTCTGACAGGTCTGTGTGGCCAGAGGGGACCCAGTTGTCTGAGCCCCTGCCTTGCCCTGCCTGAACCCCTTCCCTCCTGTGCTGCGGCACAGGGGGTGGTGACTCTTGACCCCTGACCCCCACCTGCCATCACAGGTTGATCAGGGGCTTCATCAGCAAGCAGTACGTGAGCCGGCTGCTGAGCACTGCGCCCGATGGCACCTTCCTGCTGCGCTACAGCGACTCCGAGATCGGCGGTGTCACCATCGCCTACCTGGCCCGGGCTGAGGATGGTGCGTAGGGGTGGGAGGGGGGCGTCTGACTGCCCACAGCGGGGGCTGACTGCTGCCCCCCACCACCCCACAGGTAGCTGGCAGGTGGAAAACATCCAGCCCTTCTCGGCCAAGGACCTGTCCATCCGCTCGCTGGGCGACCGCATCCGCGACCTGGTGCAGCTGCGCAACCTCTACCCTAACATCCCCAAGGACCAGGCCTTTGGCAACCACTACAACAGTGAGCCCCCCACCCCAGGA
>NW_017728894.1:62668-65860 GCF_001723895.1 Crocodylus porosus | reverse complement strand
GCCCCCCAGCCCTGCTGCTGCCCCTCCCTCCCAACCTGCAGCTCCTCAATCCCTCTCCTGCCTCTCATTCCCAACCTGCAGCCCCCTGTCCCCTCCAGCCCTGCTGGTGCCCTTCAGCCCTTGCCCCCCTGGTGACCCTCACTTACAACCCACAGCATCTGCTTCCCCACCATGTCCCTCACTCCTGAGCCACAGCCCCTGCCCCTCCCCCAGACCTGCTGGTGCCCCTCACTCTCAACCTGTACCCAGAGATTTCCTGCATCACCCCCTACCCCCAAGAAGTTGCGGGAGTCTGTGGTTCAGGCTGGGGGTGTAGTGAAGTGTTGCTTCCCCCCCACACCCTGCTGCACCCCCCAAGGGGTCTCACTGCCATTTCCCCCACAGAAGAGCAGATGGCCAAGGATGGCCGTGGCTACGTGCCCACCACCATCAAGATGACGGTGGAGAGCGAGAGGTGTGTGCACGTGTGCCAGGGAGCTGCTGGCTCTGGGCATGTGTGTGCGCGCGTGCTTATCTGTGTACATATGTGCATCTCTGCGTGTACCTGTTGGTGTAGATGTGCGTGTTTATGTGCATATTTCTGCACATGTGCATGCCTGCCTGCATAGATGCCTGTGCTTGGTTGTGAATGTGCATAGGTGTGCACGCATGTCTGCAGATGCATGCATGGGTAGCCCTGTGCGTGCATGGGAGTGCAGGCCTGCATTTCTGCATGCGCCTCTATGCATGTGCACAAGTGCCCATGTCTGCTGGCACACACGTGTACGAGTACCTGCCCGTCTCACCAGGCTGTGTCCTTCCAGGGTGTTGCAGCTGCAGCAGCCTGGCCCCATGGGAGTGCCCCCAGTACCCTGGCACCCCAACGAGCCCCTGCCCTCCAACATATGGTGAGTGCCTAGGCCCCCGGAAGTGGGGGGGGCCGGTTCCAGGAAGCTTCAGTTACCCATAATGCCTTGCACTGGGGCTGGTGTGGGGTGCTGAGCCATGCTCCCTAGCTAGCATTGCCCTTGTTTGCAGCCTCCAGGGCTTGGACCCCAGCACTCCCATGACATGCTACTCCCACACAGAGATGACGCCCCCCCACTACCACAAGTGAGTACCACAGCCGCCCCATTGGGGGCAACTTTGGGGTCAGGGTCCCCCCGACCCCCCTCAACCTGCACCCCTGTTCCCCACAGCCCCTCACAGATGGTGTCTGTCGCCATGACGACTGTGTCCAGGGTACCCTCCTGCCCCGATGCCTTCAGCAACGCACCAGACACACGGTAAGGACTGGGGTCTTAGGGGTGGGGGGCTGCTCTGCTCCCCACCCCCCATACACCAGGCAGCACCCCAGGATCTGGCCAGTCCCCTGGAAGGCAGGAGGGCACCACAGACTGGCACCCCCCCTCAGTGCTGCCCTCCCCAGGCTCCATCTGCCCTTCCTGCTGAGCACCGAGTCCACAGAGCAGCTGGACACAGAGATGCTGGACCTGGACCCCGGCACCTTCACAGGGGTCTCCCCAGCCCTGGACACCAGCTTCATGCCGCCCCCCTCCCCCCAGTGGTAAGGAGCTTGGGAGGCCTTACGGGACTGGGGTAGCCCCTGCAAGGTCTCACCCTGTGTCCCTCCTCCACAGGATGGGAGAGGATGGGCTGGAGCACCTGGACCAGCTGCTGCAGGAGGGGCAGCACGAGGACCCCACCCCACACCTGCCCGGCTCCCATAGCATCTTTCCTGGCCTGGACACCGTTGCCAACCGCAGCTGGTAGTGGCACCCCTCACTGGACGTGCACGAGGCCATGGCCCCTGGGCCCCCCAGGGGCCAGGCAAGAAGGACTGGGTCCCACAAGCCCTCCCTGTATAGACCCCTCCCCCCAGCCTGGACAGAGCTTGCAGCTGGGGGGGAGGCATCCAGCTCCTTCCAGCCCTGCCAGCAGCTCTGTCCCCCCAGCAGCGGGATCCGGGGAGCCCCCCAGAGGGGGCAACTGCTGGGCTGGTAGAGCAGCACGGGGGCCGAGGCCCAGGCACAGGCTGGGACCGCAAAGCATGCTGGGACAGGTGGAGGGAATGAGCAGTGCATATGCTACCCCTCTCAAGTCTTGCTGGTGCCCCTCACTCCTGACCCACAGCCTCTTATCCCCTTCCACCCAGCCCGGCCAGTGCCCCTCACTCCCAACCTGCACCCCCTTGCTGGTGCCCCTCACTCCAGACCCACAGCCCCTCGCCTGGCCGGTGCCCCTCACTCCTGACCTGCAGCCCCCTGCCCCCCTTCCTTTCCCTGTGACTCCTCATAACCCGGGCGATGGACAGGATGTTGTGGGGGCAGGGACAGAAAATAAGCCATAAAATAAAGTTTTATTCCAAAATAACAAAATAAATAATCTACTGTACACGTACAAAGGAGACGGCACCGAGGGGCTGAGGTCCCGGGCAGGTGCAGGGCCCCACAGCTCCCTCCCCCCACCAGGTGCAGGTCTAGGCCCTGCAGTGGGGCTGGGCTCCAGGCTGAGGGGGTCTTCTCCAGGGGGGTGGGGGTGTTCCTCCAATTTGTCCTACCAGTGATACCCCTCGCAACTGTGAGGTTGTGCGGGGAGGCGGGGAGCATCGCCTACTGGAGGCATGTGGATCCTGGTGTGTCCCCCACCACCACAGACAGGATGGGCGCGCAGCCAGGTTGTGTGCATGTGCAAGGGAGGTGTGTGCACCAGAGGTGTTTGGGCAGTGGGGGTGAACACAGCTGCATTTGACCATGTGTGAGGATTGCATGAAGGTGGACACGTGTGCATGTGCGTGCGCATCTGTATCTGCATTCATGGGGGTGCAATGGGAGCACATGGGGCACGTGTCTGTGGGTCTGGGCGTTAGGGTGTAGCATGTGCATGTCTGCATGTGTGTCCATGTGGGTTGCAGGGGGTGCACACGCATGTCTGAGTGCAGTGTGGGCCTGAGTGGGTGGGCCTGGGTGTGTGTGTGGGTTGCCGGGGGGCGTGTGCACACGCATGTGGGAGCAAGGTCTCAGCAGGGTGGTGAGGGGCTGGCGCCTGTGGGGGCCTTGTGCCGGGTCCTGGGGTAAGGGGGCAAGGGGCTACAAGGGGTTAAATTAAAGGCAAGGGTGGGAGGGGGTTGGGGGCTCCATGAGGCAGTCGTGGGGGTTGGATTCCCCTAGGGGCCTTATTGCTTGGTGGGGGGGTCTGGCGGGGTGGGCCTTC
>NW_017728894.1:59788-62278 GCF_001723895.1 Crocodylus porosus | reverse complement strand
GGGACTATTCCTGGGGCAGAACTGCCCTCCTGCCGCTGCAGGCTGGAGCTGGGGCTGCTGCATGCACCATGCTGCCCTCCCCAGCCCCATGGCTGTGGCAGGGTTAATGCCCCCCTGCCCCCCCCCACTCACCCTGCAGGGGCCCATCCAGGCTGTCCCCCGACAAGCTGGCATCATCCTCAGCACCTGCTCTGCCTGGGGCCACATAGGTCTCAGGCCCCCCTGGCGGCACCGGGGGCTCGGGGCGGCTCTGCTCCCCCACCTGTGGGCACAGCAGGGTCAGGGAGGCAGCCCTGGCCATGGTGAATCCCCCCCCTTTCACAGCACATGCACCTTACCTTGGCATACACATGTGTGTTCCTGGAGTATGCATGCAAGTGGGTTGCTGCAGCAGAATCCATGGGTACATGCATGCACACACAGCGAGGCGTGCATGGGCACATGTATCACTGCACGTGCCTCCCCACACAATGCACGTCTTGCTGCGCGTGCATGCATGCAGCTACACACGTCACATGCCTCATTGCACATGTACACCTCGCTAGACAGGTGCGAGCACACAGTGCCATGAGCATGTGCCCAAGGGTGCACGTGTTTGCACAAATGCGATTGCACACACCTCTACACGGCCTCCGTGTCTCGGTGCACAGGCGTACACATGCATCCCTGCACCCCCTACACATGCATTGCGCCTCTGTGCACACGTCGCACATGCAGGCGTAGAGCTGGGTTCAGACACACAGCAGCACCCAGATGCCCGTCCTGGCACACGCAGACCTGCACATGCACACACCTGCCCCGGCTCACCTCCTGCTTCAGCCTCTTGGCCTGCCCTGCTCCACTCTCCTCGGGGTGCTGCCTGCTTGGGGGGACAGGATGGGGTCAGGCCCAGCTGAGGGAGGAGGATCCAAGCCACCCCCACCCAGCCGCCCTCACCTCCCACCCCAGAGGTGGCTGCATCCCCACAGGCCCTGCCCTCCCACCCCGGAAACTCCTGGCTGGGGAAAGGTGGGGGCGGGGAACTCCCCTGATGGGGAAGGAGGGTGTGGGGGAGGCTCCCACCTGGGTGCGGGGGCCGGGCCGATCCCTGCGCTCTCCCGCGCCACCTGCCGCGCCAGCGAGAAGAGCTCCACGCGCCGCAGCAGCAGCGACTGGTCCCGCAGGCAGAACTGGGCGGCTGCCTCGTTGATGGTGAGCTGTGGGGGCAGAGCTGTGAGCGGGGGCAGGGGCAGGATCTGTGCCCCCCACCTTCACCCCCAGGGCTGGGCTGGGGGGGCATCAGGCAGACAAGCGGAGGAAAGATCCACAGGGGAAGTCCCGGTCTCCAGCTGTAATCACTGGGCCGTGGCCCCAGGCCGAGCTCCCCGGGGTCCTGGCTGCTGGCTCTGCACGGGCGCAGCTGAGAGTTTAGAGGACCCGAGTGTCCTGGCCTCCGCCCGTGGACCCATTACCCACCCCCCAGAGCTGTGCCAGCTGCCCCTGGGCCCACGGGCACCCGCTCACCTCCTGCAGCGACAGGCGCCGGCCCTCGCGGCGCCGGCCCTCGCCACGGCCGTAGATGGCACTGAGCCGCCGGATCTCGCCCACCTTGCGCCGGTCGCCATCGTCCATCTGGAAGACGTGGCCCACAGCCCGTGCCAGGCGCCGGCCCACACGCTGCAGGGCCCCCGGCTCAGGCTCGGCTGCGGCCCGCGGGCCGCCGGGCAGCAGCCGCTCCACGCCCTCAGCCACAGCCCTCACCAGCGCCGGCTCCAGCGCCTCGGGCTCCCCTGGCGAGGCGCTGCCCTCCTCGTCCCGCTCGGGGCTGGGTGGGGATGGGGACCGCGGCTCCAGGGGCACATCGGGCAGGAGGGGGGGCACGCGGGCTGGCAGGGCAGGCACTGGGGGCCCAAAGAGCCCGGGGTGCGCGGCCCACTCGCGCAGCGCCTTCTGCAAGCGGCGCACGTGCAGCGGCTTGGCTGCCATGCCCACCAGCGCCATGATCTCCAGGAACTCTTCCTCGCCCGCCTCGCACAGCTGGCGCACGTCGTCCCCGCCCTGCTGGATGAAGGTCTCGTAGTAGGACAGCAGGTTGGCGCGCTGCAGCACCCGGTACAGCTGCAGCTCACCCAGTGTGCGCGGCAGCGCCATGGTGTGCCCGGGGCCTGTGGAGAGAGGGGTGGGCACAGGGTCATGGTCCGGCCCCGCGTGTGCCCGTGGATCCCTGCACGGCTCTGCATTGCACTCCTGGGACACGGCACGGCCCTGTGCTGCGCTTGTGGATCCGTGCCCAGCCCTGTGCTGCACCCCTAGGTCCTACTGCAGTGCCTCGCTGTGCCCATAGATACCCCCATGGCCCCGCACTGCACCCCTGGGTCACTGCCCGGCTCCGTGCTGCCCCCCCGCTCACGGCCGGGCCCTGCACCACACCCCTGGGTCACGGCTCGTCCCCACGCTGCACCCCGTGTCCAACCCCCACTGCTGCACTGCACAGCCCTGGACTGTGCCCCC
>NW_017728894.1:56539-59255 GCF_001723895.1 Crocodylus porosus | reverse complement strand
GCACACGCGCCCCACCCCCCCGCGCGCTTGCACCTCAGGGTGTGTGCACATGGGTACACGCGTGTGGGCTCACTCTCAAGCAGGCCTGCACACACGCAGCATGGGCACGCGGGCACACATGCGCGCACGCCACAACATGCCTGTGCGCGCACACGCACACATACACATGCATGCAAACGCAGGTGCGTGTGCATGCAAACGCAGGCCGACCAGCACGTGCACACCCGCATGCACACAGGGCAGCAGGGCGAGGGAAAGGGTGGGTGGTGCCACCCCCTCCTGCCCTTTGAGGCTGCAGAGGAATGTGCCCCCCACACACTGCGCCCCCGCGCCCCCATTAACCCCTGCCTGCCTGATTGCCCATCCCTTTAAACCAGGCCTGGCCCTGGCACTGGGCGGGCGATGCCCCTTGCGCCAGCCAGGAGGCTGCTCTCCTTTGCCCCAGGGAATACCCTGTGGGGGGAGAGGTTAGGGAGAGGAGAGCTGGCAGCGCCCCCAGGCCCAGTGCTGCCAGCTGGGCCGGCAGTGAAAGGGTTAAGTCTGCGGGCACTGCCTGGCGCTGCTCCCGGATCATGTGCAGTTGTTGGTAGGTTCCAGGGTGAACGCGGCGCCCATTTCTCCCTCCAGCCAGCCGTGGGGCCTGGAGCCAAGCTTTCCCTCCCCTCCCCTGTGCATTGGCCCAGCCGTCGTGTTCCTTCCCAGCTGGGCCCGGATCCACGTGGCACCCCGTCGTGTGGTCACACTCGCTTGTGCAAAGGTGCCTCGCACTCCTCCCCCCTGACCCCGTACAGGATTTGCATCAGGGCCTGGACTGGTGAGAAGTGACCCCATGACCTCTCAGGCCTCATGAGACCCACTGGGCTGTGCCGAGCCCTGCCTCGCACGAGTGTGAGCGCTGACACAAGGGGCTGTGCAACAGAGGACAGAGATGGGGAAGACCCCAGCCCTGCAAGGCCCCCTCCACTCCGCTGTGCTCACGTCTGGCTATTTATATGGCGGGGGCCGTGGCTCCATGCAACGCAGCCGGGGCGCCGGGCAGGAGGCCAAGCCGCCCACGTGCCGTCACGCCTTGAAGCGGCATCTCCGCCTGTTCCCAGATCCCAGAGCCGGGGGGGGGGCACACGCCAACACCCGCCTCACACATGTGCATGGGCACACGCACCTCTGGGCTCAGCTCCCGCCCCTGGGGTGCCCCTGCTCCAACCTGTGCCCCCCAGCCCAGCTGGGACCCCTCACTCCCAACCCACAGCCCCTTGCCCCCTCAGCCCCACCAGCGCCCCTCACTCCTGACCCACAGCCCTCTGCACCCCCCCCAGCCCTCCAGGTACCCTGCAGCCCCCTGTTCCCTCAACCCTGCCGGTGCCCCACACTCCCAACCTGCACCTTGTGTGCCAAGAACAGAGCACCCCCTTCCCCGTTGCACGGGGGGTGTCCCAGCTCCTGGCCACGTGACCTGCCTTCGGGTTCACAGCCCCTCTGCTCTAACCACTGTACCCCCCCACTCCCCTCCCGAACTGGAGTCCTGGCTCCCAGCACCCCCCCGGCTCTCGATCCTTGCCTAGCGCCGGGCAGAGAGCCCAGGCATCCGAGCCCCCCCCCTTGCACAGCCTGGTGGCCATGGGTGCAGCCCACCCTGAGCCTCTGCAGCCCCCAGGCCCCTCCAGCCCGGTGCTGCCAGACCCCAGGAATGGGCTTGTGGGGGCATCGGGGGGGGTTCTGGGGGAGACCCAGGCCCCTGGCTGGGAGTATGGCCCCCCCAGGATTAGAGCTCTGCCCCCCCCGGGGCTGGCCCAGCCGGGCTCGGCTGGAGCTATTTTGGGCCCAGCTGTCATCAGCTCCCACGCGCCGCCTCGGCCCCCGCGCTGACGCACATCCTCCACCCACACGCCCGCTTCCCGCTCCGCGGCCCACCCACACCAGGCCTGCCCGGCGCCCAGGGGCCAGGCTGGGGGGCTCAGCTGGGGTGGGGGTTGACCTGGATGGGCAGCTTGGCTTTGCCCCCCCCCGGAAAGGGGGCATTGGCAATGGGGTCTCCCCGTGGAGGCCTGCCAGCCCCACGCCCCTCGCAGAGCCCGGGAGAACCCGGGCCTCCGGACTCCCTCCCCCCATGCCTCCACCCCCATCCCAGTCCCCTCCCAGAGCTGGAGAGAAGCCAGGTGTCCGGGCTCCCAGCCCTTCCTGCGCCGCCCCCAGATCCTGCTCTCCTCCAGCGCTGGAGGCATCCGAGCCCCCCGCCCTGCCCGTGCTCCATCCTGCACTCCCGCCCCAGGGCTGAGAGCCCAGGTGTCCGGCCTGCCAGCCCCCCTGCACACCCCCCACCTTAGATCCCAGCCCCCTTCCAGAGCTGGACAGGAGCCAGGCGTCCCCGGTCCCCAGGCCCCCCCCCCCCCTGCTGTCCCAGTCTCCCCCCAGGACTGGGGGCCCAGCTGTGGTCTAGCGGTTAGAGCCAGCCCCGTGCGTCAGGTCCTCAGAGTCTACTTGTGGCTCCGGGAAGGGTGGAGGGACTAATGGTTAGCGGGAGGAGCTGGCAGTCCTGGGTTCTGTCCCAGTTGCAGGGGAAGAGAAGGGGGGGGCGCCCGGCAGGGAGGGGCAAGAGGCGCCCGTGGGGGCCAACAATGGCACCGGTCTGGAAACTCCTGGGGGGAGGCCGGGGGCAGCCCCTGGTAGAGGGGCTGGGAGCAGCCAGACTGCAACATCCACCCATGGCCCCCCACCG
>NW_017728894.1:55115-56439 GCF_001723895.1 Crocodylus porosus | reverse complement strand
CCAGGCCTTGCAACCCCCACTGGGCCCTGCTCTGGCCCTGCACTGCCCCGGGCCCCCCCAGGCCCTGTCCCCACCAGCTGGCAGCATCAGAGCCTGGATCATGGCACCCCCAGAGGTGGCTGCACTGGGCCGGGGTCTAGCTGGAGTCTACTTTCCAAGACGCCATCCCCGACTCACTTGGGGAGGGGATCGGGCCACCCCAGCCTCCCTGCCAGGCTCCTGCTTCTCTCCCCGAGCCCCCAGGAGCGGCTCAGGCCACATCTGGCCACACCCCTGGGGGCTCCAGATCCGATTCATGGGGGGGCCGGGGCAGCTGAGCACTGTCGGGATGCATGGCTGAGCATAGGGTTTGCGTGAGCATGCACGTGTACACACGTGAACAGGTGCACAAACACACACACACAGATGCACACACATGTACAAACACACAGACACAAAGATGCACATGTGGACAAATGCACACGTATGCAAGCGGCACAGACAGATCCATACAAACACATATGCAGATGGATAGTGTATGTGCACACGTACATACAGGTGCACACATGTACACACATGCACACACCGAGGTGGACAGTGCACACACGTGTGCACATAAACACACGAAAGGGAAAGACACACAAGGGGAAGAGAAACTGAAAGGTCTGGGAACCACGGCCGCCCCCGCCCCGTAACAACAACACAGGCGACCCTACGATAATGTCCCGCCCCCCGCGCAGAGCGAGTCCCAAGCGTTACCATGGAGCAGGGAGAGCTGTCGATAGGCGGAGCGGCCTGTCCATCAGTCTCGTCCCCGTGCAGCCAGGCTGGTAGGGCGGGCGCAGCGGGTGCCGTGGCAACGGGCGGCTCCCCCATAGCGCGGAGAACCTGTCAGTCACTGGCGGCGCGGGCGGGGCTGAGGGCGGCCGTGATTGGCCGCCCGGCCTGTCAGTCAGCGCGAACGGCCGGCGGGAAGGACTGCTACCCTGCTTCCTCCCCCGTCGATCTCCGCTGCACTTTGATTGGCTGAGAGTGCTGTCAGTCAGCGCGGCCGCTTCCGAGTTCCTTTACGTTAGCGCCGCCCTCCGCGGCTATTGGCGGAGCGGCGGGTGGGGCTGCCCGGTTGCCAGGGACGGTGGGGGAAGGCGCGCGGCGCCGCCATGGCGGGAGGGATGAACGCGGCCTCCGCGCGGCGCCTCCTGGTGGCAATGCTGCTGCTACCGCCGCTGCTGGGCCGCGCAAGTACCGGGGTTGCCATGGACACCGCCGTTGCTATAGACACCAGGGGGCATGGTACGTGGCAACCGAGGGGGAATTGCTATGGAAACCGGTGTTGCCCGGGAGA
>NW_017728894.1:42649-55015 GCF_001723895.1 Crocodylus porosus | reverse complement strand
GGCAGCTTCCGGGTGGTCTGGGAGCCCCAGCACTGCGCCTAGCCTGCCCTGTGACCCCTGTGAGCTCTCCAGTGCCCCCACAGGGCAGGACAGGGCCCAGGGGTGAGGCTGTGTGGGGGGAGGACTCTCCGGAAGGATCCCCTCCGGCCCCCCACCTGTCCGGGCTGGGGGCTCTCCCTGGCATCCCGACCTCCAGCCTGCCTGCTCTCCATCTGCCCACATCCCCAAAGCAGCGGAGACCCCGCTGGGGACAAGCCTCCATGTGCACCGGCGCCCACAGCACGGAGCCCTCTTGCCGCCACGGCCCCCCGGAGCTGTTTTCCTCCTTGCAGGGGGCTCGCTCCCCAGTCCCTGGCCCCCCACAGCGGGGAGCTGTGGCGACGGTCATGCAGCACTGCTCAGACACCCACGCACCGTGGCTCCAGCACTGCAGGGGTCCCTGCGGAGCTGTGCTTCTCCCCACCCAGGGAGGGGGGTGTCATGCTGCCTGATGAGGGGTAGAGGGCTAACGAGGGATGAGGCTGCTGCAGTGTGAGGCTCCCTCATTAGTGGCCCTGGGTGATTAGCGCTCCCTGCTCCTCCGCAGCTCCCTACAGCAGGGTGATTAGCTGGGGTCTGGGTCCAGACCTGAGCAGGGACAATGTGGGGGGGGGCTCCCCTTGCGCAGGGGGTACTTGGAGCTGCAGTCAGGGGAGGAGAGGAAAAGCTACTGGGATTCAGTGCGAACCTGGGCCTGCCCAGTGCCCCACAGGGGCCTGTGGGTCTGCTGTCCCTGCTAACCTCCCTCTCCCTACGGCAGCAATCGCTCCAGGGGCCGTGATCCCGCTGCAGGAAGGCCGCCCCCACCACAACAACGTCTCCCGCCAGTTCTGCTTCAACAATGTGCTGCCCCCCACCTGGCGTGACATCTGGACCCGCATGCAGGTACTGCCTGGGGGCTGCGGCCTGGCTTCTCCCTGCCTTGCAGCTGGTGCCACAGTGAGGCCTCAGTAGCTGGCTTGGAACCCTTGAGCCCTTCATCGATTGCCATTTTGCCTCCTCTGGCTCCATTGCTAGCAGTAGTGAGGGGGACTCCGTGCACCCTAGAGCCGCAGGCAGCAAGCCCGGACGCCTGTGTTCTCTTCTCCGGGGGTTTCTGCCCCGGGTGCTGCTTGGACTCGCGTCCCGTCTGCGCTGAAGTCTTGGAGCTGCCAGACCCAACTTGGGTGACTTCGAGTCAGTGAATTTTTCCCCCGAGGCTCATCTCAGGTCTCTGTTCTAGGCCTGGATGGTGCCCCAGGATCAGGGCAAAGAGGGTCACTGGGGCAAAGCCCTGACCCTGTGGCACCAGCTCACTGCCATGGGCTGTGCTCAGAGCCTCGGCAGAACAGCCTACAGTGCCCCAGGCCCCAGCACATGGTTGCACAGGGACACCCTGATGTCCCCCCACTCTGCTGACTGATTTCTTCCCCCCCCAGATCCGTGTCAACAGCACCAGGACACTGCGGGTGACCCAGGCAGACAGCGAGGCAGACCTGCGGGAGCTGGAGCAATTCAGCATCTGGAACCTGCTCTCCTCCCTCCTCAAGGAGAAGATAAATGACACCTACATTGGCCTGGACCTCTACAGCCCTCAGACCTGCCTGCGTGTGGAGCTGCCTGAGCCAGACACCACCTACAGTGTCATCGTGCTGCGCTGTATGTGCCCCCAGGCACAGCCGCAACCTCCAGGCCCCATCACCTCCAGGCCCCCAACCCTGACTCAGCCACGGGGTGAGGGGGAGAGGTTAGAAGCAGCTCCCCTCAGCCCCGGTGGGGAATGGGAGTGACCAGTCAGGTGGCTTGCTGCTTGCCCCCTCTTCTTTCTGTTACATGTCAGGGTTTCTAAGCCTCCCCCAGAAGCACTGGGTGCTGCTGCAGCCCAAGCTGGGGCTGGGGGCTGGGCTGTGCCAATGCTCCTGCTGGCACCAACCCCACAGGGTCCTGGCTGGAGGGTCTTGCCCCTGTGCTCTGGCTCAGCCTGATGCTACACTGGGGCAGGAAGGGATTTCCCCTCTGGTCAGACTGGTACAGGCTGGAGGTGCAGGTTTGTTTGCCTTCCTCTGTAGCAGGGCACAGCCCCTGTGTGGAAGGCAGTTTGCCCAAAAGCTGAAGCTGCCCCATGGTCTCTGGCTGGCAGGGGGGTGGTTGCAGGGGGCAGAAGTGGACCTGAAGCCTGCAGTGTCCAGCCTGCTGGGGAAGGGGCTGTGGTGGGCAAGGTGCCCTCTAGGGGTGTGCATCTAGCAGGGCCTTGCACACCCCCTCCATTCAGGGTCTAGCCTCCCTGGGTCTCTGCAGTGGACACGAGGGGGGGGACCACGGTGATGCCCTGTCAGTGCCCTGACTGGGGGTGGGGGCACTTGTCTCCTCCAGGGTTCGACCCCAAGCTTTTTCTAGTTTTCTTCCTGGGGCTGCTGTTGTTCTTCTCCGGGGATGTGCTGAGCAGGTGGGTCTGTTTTCCTCCTCCCACATGGTCAAGTTGGGGGTGGTTGGAGAGCGTTGCCCTACAAATGCCCCATGTGCCCCACAGCTGCACCCAGACCAGGCTAGTCTCAAAACAGCTGGCTAAGACCAGAGTCCTTGGGGATCCAAGGCTTATGCGCTGGCCCAGTCCCAAACTCCATGGTACATACCCCAGGGCATCTCCCCAGCACTTTCCCCACCATGGGGCTCCTTTGCGGGCATGAGGCCGCTGTCCTGCCTGATAACTGCCTTGTGTGTGTGATCTTGGCAGGAGCCAGCTCTTCTACTACTCAGCCGGGATTAGCGTGGGCCTGCTGGCCTCCCTCCTCATTGTCATCTATGTGGTGTCACGGGTGATGCCAAAGGTGAGAGCATGATGCAGGGGCCAGGGCTGCCGTCACAGGTGCCCAGCTTGGGGTGGCGGGCATTAGAGCTCCCCATACATCTCATCCTCCTGTCTGCTGTGCCCTAGAAAAGCCCCATTTATCTCCTGCTCGTGGGTGGCTGGTCCTTCTCGCTCTACCTCATCCAGCTGGTCTTCAAGAATCTGCAGGAGATCGGCAGGGGCTACTGGCAGTACCTCCTGGGTGAGTGCCCCCAGGGGCAGGGGCAAAGGGAGGGGTCAGGTGGACAGGCCTGTGCTGTTGGGGGCTGGGGCATGCAAGGGTCTCCAAGCCCTATCTTGCATGTGGTCACATGCGGTCAGAGCCTGAGGAGCGGTGTGTTCCCTGCCTGGCAGGGGCTGGGGGTGTGTGCGCCACTCCGTGGCCCACAGTATAGTCCCCGCTGACACTCACACACCTCATGCCCACAGGCTACCTGCTGCTGGTGGGCTTGGGCAGCTTTGCTGTGTGCTACCGCTGTGGGCCGCTGGAGGACGAGCGCAGCATCCGCCTCCTGGCCTGGGCCCTGCAGCTCCTGGGGCTGCTGCTCATGTACGCAGGCATCCAGATCCGCCCCATGGCCCTGGTCTTTGTAGCCACCGCTGTGGGCACCAAGTACCTGGAGTACCCGCTGCAGTGGGGCTATGCCGCCTACCGGTAAGGTGGAGCACGGGGCGAAGGGTCATGCTGCGCAAATTGCAACCCCTGTGCCATGCCTGGGCCCTGGCATGTGTCTGAGACCCCTGGCTTCCAGTCAACGGAGAGGCAGGTGCCCGTGAGACCTGAGCATGAGCTCTGAGCTTCTCCACATGCTTAGGTGATCTGGGGCAGGCCGCTAGGTGGAGCCAGTCACTGCCTTTCCCCACCTCGTGGCTGGTCCCAACTGGGGAGGGGGTCCTGGAGCTGGCAACCACATACTGCGCAGAGCGAAGCCAGAGAGGGGCACGAAGGGGGGATGCAGGGCTGGGAGGACCCTTCCCCTCCCGCAGATCATCCCGGCCAGGGGCTGAGTGTGGCGTGTGCTGGCAGGATGGCGTGGAGGGCCACGACCAAGCCCAGCCCACCGCGCCTGCTGACAGAGGAGGAGTACCGGGCTCAGGGCGAAGCCGAGACGCGCCGGGCCCTGGAGGAGCTGCGCAGCTACTGCAACAGCCCTGACTTCTCTGCATGGACTGTTGTCTCCCGCATCCAGTCCCCAAAGAGGTACCCCCCCACGTGCCAGTTGTACCCCCTTCCCTTCCATGTAGGTGCCCCCCAGCTCCTGGTGAGTGTTTGGGCTGCTTGATCTCCCAGCACTTTTTGGGAGCAAGGGCTGCATTAGCCCCATTTCCCAGCTGGGGAAACAGGTGTGGGAGGGGCTAGGATGTCCGAGGTACCTCTGGCCCAGATGAGAAGGGGGTCCTAGCTGCGGCTGTGCCCACTAGACCACACTACTTCCCTCTATGTCTGCAAAGCTCCTCCATGCCTCTGTTTTCCCCATCTGTAAAATGGGGTTGTGCTCATGGCGCCTCCCCACCGGCTCCAGGTTTGCGGACTTTGTGGGCGGCGCCTCCCACCTAACCCCCAACGAGGTGTCGGTGCACGAGCAGGAGTACGGCCTGGGCGGCTCCTACCTAGAGGGACAGCTCTTCGAGGACGATGATGAGGCTGAGGACACCCCAGTGCCCCCCTCCCCCCGTGCCTATCTGTTCCTCGAGTGAGGGGGGGCACCAGCCATGGCCCCTCTGGCTCTAATCCCTGCAAGCCTTGAGGCTGGACTGTGTGGGGCTGGGAAGGGGGCAGGTCTGCGGGGGCTTTTGGGGCATGTGTTCAGTCTTGATGTCCCCTGTGGCCCCGTGCCCCCAGCTAGTGGCCTTAGCAGAGAAGCTGAGACAATCTGATGAGCCTCGGGCCCTGTCCCCCCCAGCCTGGCTGCTGGGGCTGAGGCTTGTGGGTGGGGGCTAGCCCTCACTCTGGGAAGGGCAGGGGCTCTGCACCAGGACCCCAGGGAGGAGGGGAATGCAGGGCCCTGTCTCCAGGGAGACAGACATCCATTTCCAGGAGCAGAACTCAGGCCCTGTGCACCCAACGCTGGCGTGATCGGCAGGCAACTTCTGAGAAGCCGTGTGTGTGTGTGTGTGTGTGTGTGCGCGCGCGCGCATGGGATGGGTGTGAGCAGCTCCTGCTCATGCTAACACTTACCAAAGACTCATGGGCTCACCCAGGGCAGGCCTGAAAAGCCTGCGATTGTGTGTGACAACCGTGTCCAGCCTGCCCTGGGACACAAATCTTCCAGGGGGCCCCAGCCATTCATGCTGCCTCCATCCTTATCAGGGCAGGAGCCTAAACCCTTTGGGCCCCTAGTCCTGGCCTGCCAGGGTTTCGTGATTGGGACCAGAGGGCATTACCCCCTCGCAGACTAGCCTAGAGCATCGTCCATGCACCAAAGCTGGCTCCGGGTTCTGCCTGCCATGTGAGTTCCCTCCCCAGAAGGCTTTGTCCTCCTGGTCCCAGCTGCCGGGACCTTCCCTTTGACAAACACAATGCTAATGCAACTGTGTAAGCAATAAACTCGGCCATAGCCCCTTCCCTCCCACCTTGCCCGGGCACCTGCCCTGGGGTCACGAGCCGGCAACCTATGCAACTGCTCTGTTACTTGCTGCAGTGAGAAGCTGAATGTCTGGCCAGGGGGCTGGGCTGGGCCGTTCCCAGCTGCCTGCACTCCCCCAGCCCCTCCTGGCTATGTCTTAAGTGTTTTTGGTTTTTTTTTCCTTTCCCTGTGGTCGGCAAAGCTTTTTGTTTCTTGTTTCAGTTCATTTTTTTTAATAAAGGGATGGTTTGTAGGCACTGAGTCTGTGTGGTGTGTGCCCCCTCCCCGGGTTAATGCTGTTCCCAGGGCATGGTGGGGAGGTTGTGCCAACCCAAAGCCCTCTGGATGGGAGCACGGGGCTGGGGCCTGTATCCCAGAACCCAGGTAAGTGGCTCCCACCCCGCCCCGGCCTGCACCTGCTAGTGCCCTTTGGACCCTGGCTTCTCTGCTTCTTGCTCAACTGCACCCTGGGTTTTATGGGCCCTGGGGGTTGGACTCGCTCTAGCTGCCAGGCAGCTGAGGGAGGGGAGCTTGCGGCCCACAGGGTCCTTAAACCACAGCTGGGGGCTGCAGCAGGGGCCGGGGTCTTGGGACTGCTTATACTCATGTGCCCGCCGTCCCTCTGCAGGCACCCAGTCAGTCCTGCCTCCACCATCTCTTGCCCTGGCAGCCTAGGGAAGTTGCACAGCTTCCACGTGCCTCAGCTTTCCTGTCTGTAAAATGGGCGGATTTCCCCCCCACTCCCCAGGTCCCTGAGCTGCAGGGCAAGGCCCAGTCTCCTCTCTCCTTTGCAGTCTCAGGGCTGCCTCAGCAGGGCAGGAAGGAGGGGGTGGCGCCAGTAGGCGGGTCCCGCCAGGCTGAGCGAACCTTGGACAGCTCCATCCCAGCCAGGTCCCTGCCTCCCCCGAGCCGCTCTCTTGCTGCCATCAATCTGCTCGCCCAGGGCAGGTGAGTGTGTGGAGCCCTGGGTAAACCCCCTCTGCCATCCACCCCGGGGTCCCAGTGGCCCCTGGCTTCTTGGGGGAAGGGCCCCATGGCCCTGCCCTGGCCCCAACACTGCAGGGGGAGGAAAGGGGCTGGTTTTCCATGGGGGTGGCTCTGGCAGCCTGGGCCCCAAGGCTGCAGGGAGGGCCAGGGGCACTGCCCCTTTGCCCCCCACTCTGGGCAGGGGGGAGCAGAGCCCCAGATGCCAACAAGCCTCAACAGCTCTTCCCAGACCCCATCACAGCTGCGGGTGAAGTCAGGGGCGTCCTCACGGCAGGATTCCCTGCCAGGGGATCACTCGTGGCCCCAGAGCCACTAATGAACCAGCTTGTAACGAGCCGGGCCCCAGATGCTGGCCTAGCCCTTGCTCCTGTCCCCCGGCTGCATGTCAGGCCTCCCAGCTGAACTTTTTCCAACTGATAAAAGTTTTACAGCCGGGCATAGGGCTGGTGAACCAAAGGTGAAGGGTGCTGGGGCCTGCAGGATCAAGGGTGCAACCTAGGCCCCTGCTGCCCCCCTGTTTTGCGGGGTCAGGACAAGTGCAGCCCTGGCTGCAGCAATGGGGGCCCAGGAAACCCAGCCCCGAGCCCTCATGAGCCCCCCTCCCAAGCCCGAGGGCTGGGATTTGGGTGTGTTCGCAGCCAGCAGCTCCAGGAAGCGTAAGCAGGTGCAAAGCCAGAGTGTTTCCTGGTTCAGGCGGCCAGAAGCTGGGCAGGCGGGAGGCTTGGGGCTGGCGGGGGGGTTCTTATGTGTCTTTGCCCCCCACCTGCCAGCTGGGAGCGGGGGGAGGGGAAGGGGATGACCTCAGCCAGGGAGCAGAGACTGGAAAGGCAAACAGGTGTGCCAGCTCCATGGGGGCATGGGCACAGAGCCCAGGCATCCGGGCTCCCAGGCTTGGTGGCCCGGCACATGTCTGTGCCCCTTCCCTGCCCGGTGTTGGGGCAGGGAACCCAGGCATCCAGGCCCTCCCGCAGCCGGGCTCTGAGCATAGGAGACACTTGCCCCATCCTCGGCCTGTCTGCCCGGTAGCCGGTTTGGAGCCAGGCGCCGGATTCCTGGGATCCGGCCCCCGCCATGTCCTGCCGGCCCAGCTGGGCCACGGCTCCCCAGCTTCCTGTGCTGAGTCACGCGTGGCCTCCTGCGTGTTAACCCTTCAGGCCCCTCAACACGGGTTTCCTGGCTCTTGTCCGGCTGATTTCCCCCGAGCCCGTCTGTGCCCCCTTGGACTGGGCACCCCAAGGGGATGTGCCCAGAGTTCAAGCCCTGCCCTCCCCCAAGCCAGGGGCCGGGAAAGAGCCCAGGTGGCTGGAGGGAGCTTGAGCCCTGCTGCCATTAGCTGCCCCCAGCCCCGAAGACCACAGGCATCCTCACTCGGTCCCTTGATGGGAACGGGCCCCAGGCGCCCTGGTCCGGCCTGGTGGGGACTTCACTGCCCTCCCAGAGTCGGGGAGGGAACCCAGGTGTCCTGGCTGCCCCCCCACTCAGCTCATGCTCCCCCCTCCAACCTGTGCAGGGGCCAGGGCCGGGGCCATGGAGGCGAACCCATCGGTGCTGGCCACGGTGGGGGTGGGCGACCTGGTGCTGCTGGACCCCCTGAGTGAGGAGTCGCTGCTCAGCAACCTCCGGGAGCGCTTCCTGCACAAGGAGATCTACGTATGGCTGGGGGGTGGGCAGCATGGGCTGGGGGGGCACGGGGCGAGTGTCCAATTTGGGGGGGGAGAAGGGATCAGCTGCTCCCTCCCAGCTGCTTGGTGCCCAGGCCCTTGTGCCCTTCTCACCCGCACGTGCCCCCCACTCTCTGCCCCCTGCACTCTTCTGTGCCCTCTTCCTGGATCACCCCCAAGTGCTGCCCTTGCACACAGCCTCCCTCGCACACTTGTGCCCTTGCATGTCCCCAGATGCTGCTCACTCATGCCCTCCTGCACCTTCCTCCAGGCCCTTGTGCCAAAGGAAGGACGCTTTGCATCCTTTGCACACTTGTTCCTCTTTGCCTGCGCCCCTTCACACACTCACAGCCCTTGTGCCTACCCAGACCTACATCGGCAATGTGGTGATCTCAGTGAACCCGTACCGCCAGCTGCCCATCTACTCTGCAGAGATGGTGGAGCAATACTGCAATGGCAACTTCTATGCCATGAAGCCACACATGTGAGTGCCCCGGGCTGGTGGGGGGAACCAATGAGCGAGGCCCCCACCCCTGCCAGGGAGGGACATGAGGTGCCCCGCTTGCAGGTGGGGGCTGTCTCTGGGCCCCTGGGGCTGATGCATCTGCCCCCCGCAGCTATGCCATCGCTGAAGACGCCTATAGCTCTCTCCGGGACCGCAACCGGGACCAGTGCATCCTCATCACCGGCGAAAGCGGTGCTGGCAAGACTGGTGAGGGGGGGTGTACAGGGGGCAAATGTCTCTGCTACCCCTGGAGGCTCCTTGCTGCTAGGGGGGTCCCAGACAGGATGGGTGGGGGGGCTGTAGTATTGCCCCCCCAGCTCTGCCCTGTCTCTGCCAGAGGCCAGCAAGCTGGTGATGTCCTACGTGGCGGCCGTGTGCAGCAAAGGCGCCGATGTGACCAAGGTGAAGGAGCAGCTGCTGCAGTCCAACCCTGTGCTGGAGGGTATGTGCCCCCCATCCAGCCCCTGAGGCTCCAGCTGCCCCAGAGGAGGGTCCTGGAGGGGTCTGGGGTGTCAGCCATGCCCCCAGTGTTCCCCTCTTCTCTCCGCAGCTTTCGGGAATGCCAAGACCATCCGGAACAACAACTCCTCCCGCTTCGTGAGTCGAAGAACAGGCTCCATGGGGCAAGGGGGGCAAAGCCCCACAGGGAGCGAGAGTGACCGTCATCAGGGCGCAGGGTGGGGAGGGGTCCCTGTGGCACTAGGGTGCCTAGGGCTGTCCTGGGAGGCAGTGCCCAAGGTGGGGGGAGCCCCAATGCTTTCTTGGCTGCAGGCAGAGGTAGCACAGGGTAGTGGGGGAGTGAGGGCTTGCCCAGGGTCTGCCCTGGAGGGGGCCAGGGGCAGGAAGCCGTAGAGACGCCTGCAACGAAGCAGGATAATGGCAGGCAATGTCCCAGCCCAGCCCTGCGGACCCCCTGCCCGCCCCCCAGGCCCTTGACCAGTCCTTTCTCCCAGGGCAAGTATATGGACGTGGAATTCGACTTCAAGGGCGAGCCCCTGGGAGGCCTCATAAGCAACTGTGAGTGCAACAGTCTCCCTTCCCTGCACGTGTTGCACGCACAAGGCACATATGCTGCACATGGCTTTGCTGCCCTCCAGCCGGTGATGTGCAGGCGGCTCCCCCGAGCACTGAACTGGGTGCTGGGACCGCAGCAGAGCCTGAGTTCAAGACTGGGTCTTCCCCATGGTGCTCGGGGTGGCGCAGCTGGGCCCAGGGCAGGTGCAGCCCCATGCGCAGATGATGGGCGGATGGTGCTGGCCCCCGTCCCACTGATCTGTGTCTCCCTGGCCCAACCCAGATCTTCTGGAGAAGTCCCGCGTCGTGTGGCACGTCAAGAACGAGAGGAACTTCCACATCTTCTACCAGCTCCTGGCCGGGGCGTCTGATCCGCTGCTGAGTATGGCCGCGCCGCACCACCTGTGGTCCCGGGCATGGCGGGGCTCATGGGTGCTGGGCGGGGCTCATGGGTGCTGGGCAGGGCCCTGTAGGCCTTGGGGTGGGGTTGGACACCATAGGCTCCATTGGCACAGGTTGGGGTCGGGTAGTACAGGCCCCACTGACAGGGTGATGGAGGATGGGCACCATAGGCCCTGCTGGCACAGGTTGGGGCTAGGTGGTATAATGGCATGGCGATGGGGGTTGGGCAACATCGGTATGGTGATGGATTGGGCAACGTAGGCCCTGTTAACACAGGTTGGAGTGGGGTTGGGGTTGGGGTTGGGGTTGTGGGTAGGACCTGTTGGCATGCTGATGGGTTGGGTGGTGTAGACTCTATTGGCGCAGGTAGGGGTTGGGTGGTCTCGGCCCCGTTGGCATGGCAAGGAGTTGGGTGGTGTAGATCCCATTAGCTCAGATTGGGGTTGGGCAGTGTAAACCCCACTGGCCTGGCAACAGGTTGGGTGGTGTAGGCTCCATTGGCAAGGTGAGGGGTTGGGTGGTGTAGGCCCCATTGGTGCTGTGATGGGGCTTGGGATCTGGGGGGTCCACATCACCACCGTGGCCCATCCCCTCCCCTCCCCTCCCCTCCCTCAGAGCGGCTGAAGCTGCAGCGCGACTGCCGGCACCATGGCTACCTGGGTGACGAGAACCCACGCCTGCCGGGCATGGACGATGCCACCAACTTCCAGGCCGTGCAGGTACAGCTGCTGGCACTGGGCCAGGGCATCCTGGGGGGGCTCCCCTCACCCCTGCCTGACCCCTGCCCCCTCCTCTCCATGCAGGACGCCATGCGGATCATTGGCTTCTCAGAGGCGGAGGTGATGCAGCTGCTGGAGGTGACGGCTGTGGTGCTCAAGCTGGGCGACCTGCAGCTCAGCGGCCAGTTCCAGGCCAGCGGCATGGACGCCTGTGGCATCCAGAACATCCAAGGTTGGATGGGAAGGCACCCCAGGATCGGGGCCCCTGTGTGCATACCACACCCAGGAGAAGCCCTATATGGAGCCAGGAGCTCATGCCCCCTACCTGACCCCCACACTGGTCCCCTGCAGTGCTGCGGGACATCTGCGAGCTCATCGGGCTCCAGGAGAGTATCCTGGAGCAGGCTCTGTGCTCCCGCACCGTGGAGGCCAAGCAGGAGAAGGTGGTGACGGCCCTCAGTGTTGCCCAGGTGAGCCCCTTCCTGCCCCAGGCCCCCTCAGGCTGAAGGCTTGGCCTCAGTCCCCTGCTGTGGGAGCCCCCCGTGGGGTCCCCAGGGCCAGGCCAGGCTGTGCTGGAAGGGAAGAACAGAGGGGCTGCATGGCTGAGTCCCGTCCGGGTGCGGGCCTGGGCCGGCTGCCCATAGAGTAACTCCCGGCTCTGCTCCCAGGGCTACTTCGGGCGGGATGCGCTGGCCAAGAACATCTACAGCCGCCTCTTCGACTGGCTGGTGACCCGCATCAACGAGAGCATCCAGGTGAGGGCAGCCGGGGATCGAGCCCCCCGTGGGGGCCCAGCTGCAGCCCCAGTGGCCGCAGAGCCAAGCTGAGTGCTGTGAGGATCTGAGCACCACAGATCCCACCCCCCAGATCCCACCCTCCAGGCAGGACCCGTCTGGGTTTTGCTGGTGTTGGGCTGAACCCATGCCCTCCCCGCCGCCCACCTGAGCCGATCCCAGAGTCCCAGCGATGGTTCCCGATGCCCCGTCTGCTTCCTAGGTGACTGCGGGCGAGCGGCGGAAGGTGATGGGCGTCCTGGATATTTATGGCTTCGAGATTTTCCAGGTATAGGGCTGGGTGCCCCCAGCTGGGGGTCGTGGCAGGAGGGGCTGCTGGGAGCAAGAGGAGATTGGGGTGGGGGTCAGCCTGAGGCTGGGGATGGCAGGGGCAGCTGGGGACTGTGGGTCAGGAGTGAGGGCATTGAAAGGGCTGGACGGGCATGGGGCTGCGGGGTGGGAGTGAGGGGCACTGGTAGGACGGGGTGGGCAGGGGGCTGCGGGGTTGGGAGTGAGGGGCACCAGCAGGGCTGGGGGGGCAGAGAGATTCAGGTCAGGAGTGAGGGGCACCGGCAAGGCTGGGGGGCACAGAGGGCTGCAGGTTAGGGGTGAGGGGCACCAGTACAGCTGCCTGGGTTTCCCAGCGTCCCCTCCCTCCCCCCCAGGACAACAGCTTTGAGCAGTTCATCATCAATTACTGCAACGAGAAGCTGCAGCAGATCTTCATCCTCATGACCCTGAAGGAGGAGCAGGAGGAATACTTCCGGGAGGTGACCCCGTCGCGCCGGCCTGGCCGGGGGGCTCTGCCAGGCCCTGCTGCTTGCTCTAGTGCCCTTGGGCTGGGGGGTGCCTGCCCCGGCCCCCTCCCTCCC
>NW_017728894.1:37489-42048 GCF_001723895.1 Crocodylus porosus | reverse complement strand
GCCGACAGTGCCGGCAGTGTCTGTGGGAGCTCCCCACTCATGGCTGCTGCCAGTGGAGCTGGGCCCCACGCCGGCTGCCGGGGGCATGAGCCGTTCATGTCGCATACCCACACCCCTTCAAATGTCTGGGATGCACACCCAGAACCTAGGTGTCCAGGACACACACATGCACACTCACTCCTTGTCCCTGCCCCCGTCCCGGGCTGGGCTGATGCCACCATCCCCCCCAGGGCATCAAGTGGACCCCGGTGACCTTCTTCGACAACAGCATCATCTGTGACCTGATCGAGAGTGTGAGTGCTTCCGCGGGCAGTGCTGGCGTGGGGCCACCCCAGGGCCCTGGCGGGGCTGTGGGGGCAGCTCTGGGCTAGGCTGGACTGCTGCAGGGGGCCATGGTGCAGGTCTGGGGAGCTGACATGGGAGCCCTGGGCTGGCTGGTGGGGGGTGAGGGGCCATGGGGGTGCCCCGGCTGGGTCTCCCCAGGCTGCAACAGTGCTGGCTCCACAGGGCAAGGGGGGGATCCTGGTGCTGCTGGATGAAGAGTGCCTGCGCCCTGGCACCGTGAGCGCTGCCACCTTCCTGGCCAAGCTGGACCAGGCCTTCGGCAGCCACGAGCACTACGAGAGCCGGAAGAGCCAGAGTGACCGGCACATCACCGACACCAGCCTGCCCAGCACCTGCTTCCGCGTGCACCACTACGCTGGCAAGGTGCGTCCGGGCTGGGGACGGGGAGCAGCTCGGGGGTCCAGGCAACAGAGCAGCCGGGTGTGGGTACTAGGAACCCAGCCTGCATCCCTTACCAGGGCTAGGGACCCCGCCCCTGTCCCGTCCCATCCCTTCCCGCTGGGTCCTGGAGGGAGCCAGGGCTCCTGGGTTCCTTCCCCCCTGCTGGGAGGGGAGCTGGGGCAGTTTGAGCAGTGCCTGGCCTTGGCACTCGTGGGTTTGATTCCTGGAGGGGCCCAGAGCGGCCCCAGGGAGCGGGCCCTGCCCTGCGCCGTGACAGCAAGGTGCCCGCTCCCGGTAGGTGACATACAATGCCACGGGCTTCATTGAGAAGAACACGGACCGGCTGTACCGGGGGCTGGCGCAGGCCATGTGGCAGGCCAAGCACACTTTGCTGCGCAGCCTCTTCCCCGACGGCGACCCCAAGAAGGCATCGCTTAAGATGCCCCCCACAGCCGGCTTCCAGTTCAAGGCCTCCATCAACACCCTCATGAAGAACCTCTACTCCAAGAACCCAAACTACATCAGGTAGTCCACCGGCTCAGGGGCCTGGTAGTTCCCTGGGAGGAAACTCCCCTGGACCTTCGCAGTATGGGGCCTCAGACACAGTGAAATGAGGGGCGACTGTCCCCTGGACCTTCACAGTACAGGGGCTCAGATACACAGTGGAGTGAGAGGAAACTCCATTGGCCCTTAGCAGTATGGGGGCTCAGACATACAGTGGAGAGAGGAGAGACTCTCCCTTGTTTTTTAACAGTATGGGGGCTCAGACACATGGTGGAGTCAGGGAAGACCCCCCCCAGCCTTTAGCAGTACAGGGGCTCTGACACAGTGGAGTGAAGGGAGACTCCTTGGTCGTTCACAGCATGGGTGTTCTGGCACAGTGGAGATATAGGAGACTCCCCTTGGCCCTTTGCAGCGTGAGGACTCTGGCACACACTAGGATGATAAGAGACTCCCCCGGCTTGTAGCAGCATGGAGACTCTGACCCCTGCTCCTCCTCCCAGGTGCATCAAGCCCAATGAGAACCAGGCGCCGGGGCAGTTCACGGATGAGCTGGTGCGGAGCCAGGTGCGGTACCTGGGGCTGCTGGAGAACGTGCGGGTGCGGCGGGCCGGCTACGCCTACCGCCAGCCCTACCAGCCCTGCCTGGAGCGCTACCGGCTGCTCAGCACCCACACCTGGCCCCGCTGGACCGGCACTGCCAGGTATGGGGCATGGGGGGCCAGGGGACCGGGGACCTGGAGCTCTCAGGGGGTCACCCTGCCCCCACTGGGCTCCTCCAGGCTTGGGGTCCCTGGAAGAGCTCCGTGGGGAGCAGGACTTGAACCCGCTGCCTGGCCGCAGGGACGGGGTCCAGGCATTGCTCTCCGACCTGGACATCCCTCCTGAGGAGCTGGCCTATGGGCACACCAAGGTCTTCATCCGCACGCCACAGACCGTGAGTCCTGGCGGCTCAGGCCGGGGGCAGTGGGGAGCAGTGGGCTCTGGTACTGAGAAGGGGGGGGCTCTGTGCCCCCCCCCCCGAGTCCTGACCCCCCTCTGCACCCCCCAGCTCTTCAACCTGGAGGAGCGGCGCCGGCGCCGGGTGGAGGAGCTGGCCACGGTGATTCAAAAGACCTACCGGGGCTGGCGGTGCCGTACCCAGTACCAGCTCATGCGCAAGAGCCAGATCCTCATCTCAGCCTGGTTCCGGGGCCACGCGGTAAGTGCCCCCCCGTCTGTGCCCAGGGCTGGTGGCTGGTTCAGGTGGGACTGGTGCGGTTCCTAGCACTGCTCAGGTGCTCCTTGCCACAGGGCCCCTGCATCTGCCCCATGCCGGTCTCATTGGCAGTGTTCGCAGGGGGTCCCCCCCACCTCCCGGGGGTCTCCCTGCCCTCACCACGCTCCTCCCTGCAGCAAAAGAAGAGGTACCAGCACATGAAGAGGGCGGCACTGCTCATCCAGACCTATGCCCGCGGCTGGAAGGTAAGGAGGGCGCCGGGCCAGCCTGTTCCCACACCAGCATTGGGGCAGAGCCGTCCCCTGCCCCAGGCCAGCGTAGCACATGCGTGTGCAAGAGGGGACTCTTGTGAATGCTCACGAGTACCCAAGCAGGCCTAGCTTAGGGCCCCATCATCTGCCTCTTGGCGGTAGAGACCTGGCTAGGCTGGTCCCCAAGTTGGACTCAGGTGCAAGTGCCTAAACCCCCCGAGTGCCTCCAGCTCTCAGCCTCCCCAGAGGACATGCGTGGGCTGGGGGAGACGGAGGGGGTGGGAGCTGGGCTCTGGCGTCTCCGGCTGTTGCTCTCACTGTCCCCCTGCGCTGGTGTCTGCTCCCTGGGGCTCTGCGGGACCTCACCTCTCCCCATCCCCCCGCAGTCGCGCCGGCTCTTGCGGGAGCTGAAGCACCAGCACCATTGCCACCAGGCCGCGGCCATCATTTCTGCTTACTGGAAAGGGTACAAGGTACAAGGCTGGGCCCCCCTCGCTGCCCCGTGGCTTCACCTGGGCCTTCGACGCCTGCCTCTGTCCTGCATTCTCCTGCTTCTGCTCTCCCAGTCCTGCCCTGCCTGTCTGCTCCCCCTCCTGTGTCGCAGCCTGCCTGGGCCGGGGAGATGCTTGCGGGGCCACGGCGGGATCTGTGCCTCCATGGGCCGAGGCAGATGCCCATGGAAGGGGCCACGATCCCTGCCCTGACTTTCCTGGAGGGGCTGTTTAGCAGGGAAAAGTACTTGGATCCAGCTGGGGAGAGGGGGAAGCCTCCGTTGTCCCTAGAGGGGCAGCCCTGGCCCTGGCCCATGGCTCACGCAGCATCTCCGTTGACAGACGCGGAAGGAATACAAGAAATACTTCCGCTCCGGGGCCACAGCCCGTCTGGCGTGCTTCATCTACCGGCGACTGGTGAGCTCCTTCTTCCCTGGCTTCTGGAGCGGTTCTCGGGGCTGGCGATGCTCGAAGGGGGCTGAGACCCGTGGGGCGGGTGGGGAGATCCAGTCTGCAGCTGGCACGTGGCATGGAGCCGGGAACATGAGGCATTTCCACACCGGGCTCAGTCAGGCCTAGTTTGGTGCGGGGTGGGGCCCTGCCTCTCTTGCCCCCTGTTCTGCACAGTCCTTTCTCCCTCTCCCCAAAGCTGCAAAAGTTTTTCCTGGGGCTGAAGAACAACCTGCCCCCGCTGACTGTGAGCGACCGGAGCTGGCCACCAGCCCCCTACCGCTTCCTGACCAATGCCAATCAGGAGCTGAAGACCATCTTCTACCACTGGAAGGTAGCGCGGGGCGGCATGCTGCTTCCCGGTATTGCTCCACCCTAGAGGTGGCTGCATCTCAGCCCAGGGTGGAGCAACCCTGGAGAGCATGGCTGTTTATGGGGGGTCCCCAGCTGTCCCATCCCTCCCCAGAGGTGGCCGCAGCCAAGCATTAGCAGCTGCCCTCGCCACCCTGTCCTGGCACTGACCCCGCTCTCCCTGGCAGTGTAAGAAGTACCGGGACCAGCTGAGCCTGGAGAAGCGGGCCGCGATGCAGACCAAGCTGTGTGCCAGCGAGCTCTTCAAGGGCAAGAAGACGCGGTATGGCCCCAGGTGAGTGCGGGCACAGGGCTGCGGGTGTCAGGCTCCCATGGGGGGGTGGCACAGAGCAGCTGGCCGGCTCACGGCTTCTCCCCCGCTCCGGCTCAGCGTCCCGGAGCCGTTCCAGGGTGACTACGTGGGGCTGCAGAAGAACCCCAAGTACCAGAAGCTGCAAGCCGCGGCCCGGGGCAAGCTGGTGCTGGCTGACACCGTGAGGAAGGTGAACCAGGCCAACGGCAAGGTGAGGTGTGGGGGAGCTGGGTGAGGGCTGGGGGGCTGCGGGGTGG
>NW_017728894.1:32947-37389 GCF_001723895.1 Crocodylus porosus | reverse complement strand
CCCCCCACCCCCAGCCTGAGGTAGCCCTGGGCTCTGGGACATTCCCAGCATAGGGCTTGGGGGGTTTCCCTCCCATGTCAATGCCCCTGCATGCCCCAGGGGAGCGGGTACCTAACTCCCCTTGTGCCCTTGCACCCTGCCATGCCAGTGACCCTCCCACCTGGGTGCCAGCACTGAGTGCTTGGAGGCCATGCAGGCTCCATACACCCATCCCGGAGCTCCCTGGGGTGCTGGCGGTGCCTGCCCAGGACGCTGATGGGACCTGGTGCCTTCTCCCCCAGCAGACGGGCACGGGGGGGGCCAAGGGCGACGTCCTGCTGGTCAGCGACCACGTCATCGAGGTTGTCACCCGTGTGCACCAGGTCCTGCTGGAGACCACACAGCAGGCGCTCAACCTCCAGATTGCCGACCAGTAAGGCAGGGACGGGGATTGGCCGGTGGGGTGGGCATGGCACCAGGGGAGCATGCTGATTGGCTCACATTCCAGGAGAGCGCTCTCTAGTGGTTGGTTCAGGGAGCGGGGATAACAGTCTACTACACCCGGCGTCACGGGCACAGTGGCCTGAGCACCACCATCCATCCCCGCAGGTTCTCCACGCAGTTCAAGAAGAGCAGCATTGCAGTGACAGTGGTGCAGGGGCCGAAGGGGCACCTGGAGCCTGTCTGCAAGAAGAAGGGCAAGAAGATGGAGGTGCTGGTCTGCTGAGGGGCCATGGCCACGGGCATGAAGAACCCGGCCATCACTTGAGCCTGGTCCCTAGTATTGCGGCGATTTAATATTAAAGCCTGGAGAGTCCCCAAAGGCCTCAGCTGTGCCCGTGCATTGTGTTCATGCCAGCGGCACTGTCCTGGGAAGCTTGCAACCTGCCCAGACCGGGCCCTGTGGGAGCTCGACCCTGTCCAGGCCCATCACAGCCCTGGCACCTGTGAGCTCGGCTCTAGAGGCAAGCAGGAGAGGGAAGGTAAACCGAGTCACAGAGCTGGGGTCAGGGTGGATGGGACCCAGGCGTCCTTGTGGCTGGATCCGTGTGGTTCTTGGGAGCCTGGCACAGACGGGGGCAAACGGGAGGGGGCATGCAAACATCTGGAGGGGCAAGACCCTGGCACATGCATACAGTGGCATGTGCCCCCGTGCGCTGGGACCTGGCCAAGCCCCGTGCCCGTGCAAATGCCAGGCTCGTTGTCCTTGGCAATTAATGCCCTGCAGCTGGAGCCCTGGCATGCACCCACCCACCATGGGCAGCCAATGGGAAGCTGGTGCTGTGGCCAGGCCAGCCGGGGCCTGGGAGTGTGGGGGCAGCTCCTTTCCCTCCCCTGGGTGCAGAAGCTGGCATTGCTCTGCGTAGCGGGGCAGGGGGCAGGGCTCCTTTGGGAGCATGGCCCCATGGCTGGCATTACCCAGAAGCCTTTTGGGCACCTTCTCGTGGCTGCTGGAGAGCCGTGGGGGTGGGTCACACCAGCAGGCACCGCGCAGGCCGAGAGTGGTGCTAATTGGCCTCACCGCATCCTACGGGGGTGGGGCCCGGGGGGGCATGTGGTTCTTTGTGCAGGGAAATGTCAACAAGTTGGTGGGGGGGATGCAGGGAGGGGGGTCATGCCGACCCTGTTCCAATGAATGAGGCTGGAGCTCCTAACGAGCAGCTGCTAACGTGCCCCAGAAACACCCGAGCAGCATAGAGGCCTTTATGTAATAGCTGGGGGGGTCGGAGGCAGCCGGTTTCAGCAGGTGACTGACGGGGGGCGGGGGGGGGGAGTGTTGCCCTTGGCAGGCCAAAGCCCCCTCAAAAGGCTGCACGGACCCTCCCTGGGACTGGGGCTGGGCTGGGAGCCCGGACACCTGGGTTCCCGTTCTGGCTCTCACGGGGTCACAGGGAGCCCCAGGCACTGACCCCCACCAGCTCCTCTTGGCCCCTCACCCCTGTCCCGAGGTCTAAGCGGCTGCATCAGCTGCACGACGGTGGTATCAGGCCAAAGGGCGCCTGTGCTCCCCACGTGCCAAGCTGGGCCCCGATGCCCGCGCCTGGACCCGTGCGCTCATCTCCAGTCGCCTGATTGCAGCTGAAATCTCATCTCTGCAAATTGCTGCTACTTTCCCAGCCAAGCGCCAAAGCAATTGTCACGAGGACATGCTGGCAGCAGTCATGGGGGGCGATGGCTTCAGCCCCCTGCACCCAAACCCCCCTTCCCGACTGTGTCGGGCTCTGAGACTGGCGCTGGGTGACCCCCCTGCCCGCGGCCCATCCCTGCTTCACCCCAGCCCAGCCCGTCGATTGTCCCTGGGACGCAGTCGGAGCTGGCAGATGATGATGATAACTATGATGAAGCCCCGGCCAGGCTGGATTGTGCTGTTCCCATCCAGTGCTGGCACTGCGGACGCCGTGTCCCTCTCCACCACAGCCTCTAATGACAAGTAGGAGCTTCAAGCACCATGGTACGTGTGTGTCGTGACTCTGGCTGAGCTTTCCCTCCAGGCCTCAGTTTTCCCCAGCTGTGAAATGGCTGTGGGCTCCAGTGACAAGCAGCTGCTGGGGGAAGAGGCCGGGGGGCCGGACAGTGCCCAGCACAAGGGGCGCTGGTTCAGGTTGGGGGTGTCTGTGCAGCCCCTGGCACAGAGGAACCTGGGGGGGGCAGTGTCTGTGCAAGCTTCTGACACAGCTGTGACGTGCCAGCGGTCCCGTGCCCAGGATTGCAGCTGCTGGAGCCCCCAGCCATGGGCAGAGGGGTCAGTTCGGGGTGGGGGGGGCCTGTGCTCAGTGCAGCTGGGGGTGTCATAGGAGGGTCCATCCTCTGGGCATAGGGCGATAAACAGCAGCTGTGGCCCCTATCCAGGCTCACATTTGCCAGCCCTCGCCATGCTGAGATGGAGCAGCTGCACCCCCGCCTCGCCCGCTCGCTGCCTCAGTTTCCCCTGAGGCCTCCGGGAGCAGCCGTGCCAGGAGTTGGGAGCTGAGGGGCGGGGGGTGCTGTGCCTGGCCTGGGCCCCACGTGCCAGCAGCTCAGCACTGGGGCAGCTGAGTCATGCCACCCGCTCCAGGCCCTGGCTCTGGTGCCAGCTGCCGGTGCCCAGCCAGGAGTGCACAGCTGAGGATGAGCTGCGCGGCGCCTGCAGTGACAGCTGGCTTCGCAGCTAGAAAGGTCATGTGCACACATACATGTTGGGGGGGGGGTGCACAGCAGCCTCCTGGCCCTGGAGCGGAGCGAGGGGTTGGGGGTGTTGCCCCCATCCCAAAGTTGCTTGCTGGGGTGACTGTCCACCCCGGGGCCAGATACCAGGCCCTGGTGTTTGCACTAGCAGTGCTTGTGCAAGGTTGCGGCTGGCTTCAGGCTCTCTGCAAACTCCAGCAGGCGCGGGGGGGCTGAGGGGGCACTTGGGGGGGGTGCAGGAGTTCTGCAACACCTGCACCCCCCATGGTCCAAAGTGCTCCCCGCTGCCCTCCAGCTGCAGCAGCTCCATGGGGGCCTGGCCATGCCAGGCCCCAGCATCTGCAGCAGGGACTAGGCCAGTTGGTTAATTAAAGTGCCCACTTGTTTTGCCTGGGCCTCTGGACCCCTGTCCCCACCCCATGGCCGTGGCACACGTGGCTGCATGGGCTCCTCCGTGCTCTTCCAGGCCACCCCCGTCCCTGCAGCAGGCGGGGGCCGTGCCACAAAGTGACGCAGCGCATCCCCGGGGCCCAGCCAGGGTCGGGGGTGGGGGGTCCCTGGGGACCTGCTCCTGTCACGGCACTGGCACGTCCCATTACACCCAGGGCCACTCGCACGGTGGCTCCTGGCATGAGCAGCATGTGCGAGCGCATGGGGAAGGGGACCTCCGGGGGCTCGGGGCCTCATTCATGCCCCCCCGCCCGGGTCTGGGCCTGTCACCACTGCAGTTCGGGGCTGATGGATGCAGCTGGAGCTGCCATGGCTCCAGCACGTGTCACCTCCCACGCGCCCACACGCCAGCAGCGAGAGAGGGCGGCGAGGAGCCCCCCGGGAGCACCTTGCCCCCTTCCCCTCCCTCCGCCTCCTGCCACGTGAGCCTGCGGCTGTCCCGGGCCCTGGCACCAGGCGTCAGGCCTCTCTGTGAGCTAGCACCCAGCACCCCTGCTTCTCCGTCGGGCACTTCCAGCTCCCACGTGGGCTGGGATCTTTGAGACACCTCTGGCTGCCGTGTCCCACCCCACCCCCGCAGCATGGGAGTGCAAGGGGGCATGTTGCACAGGTGTGTCACAGCCTGCTCTGTGTGTTCACCCCTCTCCAGGCCCTGGTTGACAAGTAGGGTCCCTGGTGCAGGGTGGCAGAGCTGGCAGCCCCAGCCCCCTGCCATTCACTGGGGGGGCACGATGAATTAATTAGCCCCCCCACCAAGCTCAGGCCTAATTAACATCCTCGCTGCTGCAGATGCGGCCCCTGCCCCAGGTTGCGGCTGAGTCACGTCCATTGTCCACGGCTCCGGAGAC
>NW_017728894.1:28608-32409 GCF_001723895.1 Crocodylus porosus | reverse complement strand
CCCCCCGCTATGAAAGCCGCGGCGGCGGCTCTCGAGCACAGCGCGCGGAGCCCGGCAGCCGCAACGGTGTCCCGCACGGGCGCGTGTGCAAGGGGTGAGTGTGAGTGGTGCGTGTCCAAATGCGAGCGTGCACGAGTAAGTGTGCATGGGGCTGTGCGCGGAGTGTGTGCAAGTGGAAGTGCACACCGGGGCTGTGAGGGTGTGTGGGAGCTGGGAGCGGTGCGTGTGCAAGGCGTGCACACGGGGGTGCTTTCACAGAGGTGAGCATGCACCAGGGGGTTGAGTGGTGAATATGCAGCAGCAGCAGCAGCTTGTGCCCCAGTCTGTGTGTGTGTGTGTGTCTGTGAACAAGAGCACATGAGTGAGCCCAAGGGGTGTCAGTGCAAGCAGGTGGATGTGTGTGCAAGTGGAGGTGGGAGTGGGTGTGATGGAGTCCATGGGGCTGTTGCGCACTGCACACGTGAGCGTGCATGAGTGTGCTAGGCTATGTAGCAGCATCCGTGCACATGTGTGGCCGTGTGTCCAAACTGGTGTGTGTATGAGACAGCGTGCACCTACATCAGTGTCAGCAGGCAGGTGAGAACGTTAGGGCACAGATGAGCGTGAGCCCGGTTGGGTGTGAGTGTCTCTATTACTGTCCTGTCACGTGCGTGAGACCGTGTGCAAGTCACGTATGTGCATGTGCACATGCCACCCAGCTGTGTCATTCCCTCTCCCCAGAACAGCGGAAATCAGCCCCATGCCCGCGCCCCTGCCTCTGCCATTCACACGCCTTGGGCGAAGGCTGGGGCTGGCGCCAGCAAGGGCAACTGCACCCACTGCTGGGCAAGTGGGCGCCTCCCCAGGGCCCAGCGCTCCCGCCAGGAGCAGCCATTGCGATTTCCCCCTTCCCCCCCGACTCCCGGCCTTCGCTTTGCATGGGGGAAACTGAGGCACGGAACAAGGGGAACTCCCAGGGGGCCGGGAGGAAAACCCAGGTGCCCGGGGCGCTCGCCTGGCTCATCTCTGCTTCTCTGCCTTGCCTTCCTCAGCTCCGACCCGCCCAGGACAGACATGAGGGGCCACCTCGTGCTCACGGCGCTGCTGTCCCTAGTGGCCTGGCGGCTGTGCCAGGCCGACTGCCAGGACCCCACGGCTGGCAGGACCCAGGTAGGTGCTGCAGGGTGGCTGGGGAGGGCACAGCCCTAATGAGCAGTAATTAGGGCCCCCCTGGTATCGCCCCCCTATCGCTTTCCTCTGGGTCTCATTTTCTCCCCTCTCTGCCAGCTGCTGCTTCCCAGCAGCAGCGTTAACGAGATGCCAATTAGAACCTGGTCTCCTGGTGAGCCTGGCACAAAGTCACCGCTGCCAGACAGGAGATCACTGCTGCTGTCCATGGAGGGGGGCAGCCTCCCCGACAGGCTGGCTCCTGCAGGGCTCTCGCTGGGCTGCGGGTCAGGAGTGGGGGGCACCAGCAGGACTGAGGTGGGGGGGGTTAGATCAGGGATATGCTGGGGGGGTCAGGGGGATGCGGGTCAGGTGTGAGCGCCACCATCAGAGTTGGGGGAGCAGCAAGGGGCTGTGAGTTGGGAGTGAGGGGCACTGGCAGGGTTGGGGGGGCAGGGGCTGCGGGTTGGGAGTGAGGGGCATCAGCCGGGCTGGGGGGTGTAGGGGCTGTGGGTTGGCAGTGAGGGGCACCCCTGGGATGGGGGAAGTCCGGGGTCTCATCCACCCTCTCTCTTCCCCCCCCGCCTCCTCAGAGGAGCTCAGACCTGTTCAAGGTGCCCCCCTCCCTGCTCCGGCGGCTGTACCAGGGGGTCTCCTACGAGGCACTGCTGCAGCTGGCCGACAAAGCCCCAGTGGGTGAGTGCCATGAGCCCCCTCCCTGCCAGCCAGCCTGGGGTGGGTGCGGGCAGAGACCCTGGGAGGGGGCACAAGGCCCAGTGACTTCCTCCCACACCCTCCCATCAGCATGACTGACCCCCGCCCCCCCCAACCTTCTCTGTCTCTTCCAGGTCCTCAGGCTCTTGCCCCCCCCCAGAAACGTGAGTCTGACCCCCCCACTCCCCTTCCCCTGAACCCAGGGTCAAACAGCCCCTTTGTGGGGGTGGAAGGGCTGGAGCAGGGGTCTGGGTGCAGCCCCCCCATCTGGCACTGATCTGGTCTGTGCTGCAGGCGACATGCACGACTTCTTCGTGGGGCTCATGGGGAAGAGGACGGTCATGCCTGGTAGGTTGGAGCCAAGGGGAACCTGATCCTGCCCCCTGGCCAGGCCCCCAGGGGGAGCTGGGGCTGGGGCTGGGGCGGTTGTGGGGTCCAGCCCCGGGGGGACCCAGCCCCAGCGCCGCCTCCCCCAGAGCCGCCTCTGAGCTGCACCTGCCCCCAGGGAGCCCCATGGACGAGAACCAGGAGCCCTTTGCCACCTTCGGAGACCCCCAGGACTCGCCGAGTGCAGAGTGAGGTAGGGGGTTGAGGGCCTGGGTGTGATGCACGCTCATGCATGGGGACCTGCGCCAGCCACGGAGCCAGCTAGTGCATCCCGCCCCGCCCCCCCAGCTTGGATGGGGTGCAGGTACTTTGGGGTGCTAAGTCCGTTCCCCCCTGCAGCCACATGCCCAGGCTTGGGGAGTGGCTGGAGGAGGGGGTCGGCTTGCCTCCTGCCCCCCCCCCGAAAGCTGGCGGGTCTTGCTCCCTCCTCTGTATTTCTGGCCCGGCTGGACCCCTGTCTCCCTGCAGGCAGGGCTGCCTGGACTGTGGCCGTGGTGAACAGGGAAGGGACGCGCGGTGTTGCAGGCTAGTGGTGTGTGTGGGACCCCATGATGCCTGCCTGGCACGACTGTGTGGTTGTGCCTGTGGCAGCCCTGGGGGCGCGAGTGTGTGTGAGCAAGCATGTCTTCCTGGGTGAGTGCAAGCATGCGCGCGTGTGTGTGTGTGTGTGTTCAGCCAACTGCATGGGTACGTGTGAGCATGTGTGCTTGTTTGCATAAGTGTGTGTGCAGGCACATGCTTGTACAAACCTGTGCATGTGTGCAGGCATCTGTGCATGGATGTGTATGAGCACACACGTGCTTGTGTGTGGTGTGCGTCTGTCTGTGTGCAGGCATCTGCGCGTGGGTATGTGTGAGCATGCGTCTGCCTGTGTGTGCGGGTGTGAGAGATAACAGGCATCTGTGCATGAGTGTGTGAGCAGGTATGTGCACAGGCGTGTGAAAGCACACGTGCTCAAGCATGTGCTCTGACCTTCCCCCCCCCTTCTCTCCCTAGGGCCCATGTGGGGCTCGTCGGCCGCCAGCCCAGCCTTGCCCTTCTTCCCCCCCCAGCCCAGCATCATGCCATGGAGGAGCCCTGCGCACGACTGCCTCGTGCCCTTTGTGCCCCCAGTGCTCGCTGTTGTCATGTGCCCTTGACCTCTGACCCCGGCCCAGTCCATAATAAAGTTTTTACTAACGAGCTGCCCTGTCTGAGTCTTGGCTCTAGGGCTCGGGCCCCGGCCCCGACTGCATCCCCTCTGCACTTGGTGCTGTGCCCGCGTTTGCCCCCGGCATGGGGCCACCAGGTGCCACGGGCCTGCGCCTCCCCTGGGCCCCCTGCCGCGGGCGGCGAGGAGAGGGGGCAGCCCGTCCGCACCCTGCACAGGGGCGTTGCATGGTGTCACAAGGCAGGGCATGGCTTCACCGAGCATTGCAGGGCAGCGTGGGACAGCATGACATCACAGGGCTTTGCGGGGCAGCGTGGGAGGGCAGCACACCCGGGACGGCATCACGGGCCACGACCGGGCGGGGCGGTGCAGTTCCCCGCCGGGCCGCGGAGGCGCTGTGCGGG
>NW_017728894.1:13227-28508 GCF_001723895.1 Crocodylus porosus | reverse complement strand
TCCTTACCCGAAATGCATTGGGCCAGGACCCCCCCGCGGGTGGTCCGGGCACAGGCCGGCCCGCGCAAGACGGGGGGATCCTCAGAAAGCCCCTGACGTGGGGGGGGGCCACCGGCAAAGGCCCGGCGGAGATAGCCACGGGCTCCGCGTGGCAGGATGCAGCTGGCGCGAGCTGCCGGCCGCTAACCTCTCGCCTTTGCCCCCCCAGAGCCCTTCCGATGAGCGCGTGAGCCGGGCGCCGACGGCGGGGCCCGGGCGCCGCCGCCAAGATGGGCATGAGGATCAAGCTGCACAGCACCAACCACCCCAACAACCTGCTGCGGGAACTCAACAAGTGCCGGCTCTCGGAGACCATGTGCGACGTGACCATCGTGGTGGGCAGCCGCTCCTTTGCCGCCCACAAGGCCGTGCTGGCCTGCGCCGCCGGCTACTTCCAGAACCTCTTCCTCGCTGCCGGGCTGGACGCCGCCCGCACCTACGTGGTGGACTTCATCACGCCGGCCAACTTCGAGAAGATCCTCAGCTTCATGTACACAGCCGAGCTCTTCACCGACCTCATCAACGTGGGCGTCATCTACGAGGTGGCTGAGAAGCTGGGCATGGAGGACCTGCTCCGGGCCTGCCACTCCACCTTCCCCGACCTGGAGAGCACCGCCGTGCCCAAGCAGCCTTCCCTGGTGGCAGGTGAGGGGCGTCCAGGCTCCCTGGGTGGCCCCTCGGGGGACCCGAGCCAGCCTCCGGGGGATGCCCGGGGCAGCGGGGAGCCCTTGGGCTCCGAGCGGGGTTATGTCTTACATGGGGAAGCAGCAGGCAGCTGCAAGGAAGATGCCCTGAGTGACGCTGGCCACGGGCTGCCCCTGCCACACCCAGCACCGTCAAAGGCTGAACAGGAGCAGGACTTGCCAGGGCAGTTTGCCCCTGCTGTGAGCCTGGGGGCGCAGCCCGGCTCAGGCAGCACGAGTGTCACCGTGAAAACGGTTGCTGGTTCCTGCCCCTCCTACAAGGTGCAGAGCAACGGGGACCCCGGTAAGGGTGGCTTCTTTGCCACCGACGCTGCGCTGGACGTGTCGGCAGGGAGCAACTCATGTGCCAGCAGTAGCGAGCATGCCAAGGAGCCAGGTTTTGGGCAGCTGGACGAGCTGCAGCTGGACGAGCTGGGGGAGGACGAACTGGCCTTTGAGGAGGCTGGAGAGGAGCTGGGCGCACCTGAGGAGGTGATTGAGCTGAGCGACGACAGCGAGGAGGAGCTGGCCTTTGAGAGTGATGGGCGGGACGGCCGTGCGGTGCCTTGCCAGGTGTGCCGCAAGGTGCTGGAGCCCAACATCCAGCTCATCCGGCAGCACGCGCGCGATCACGTGGACCTGCTCACTGGCAACTGCAAGGTGTGTGAGACCCACTTCCAGGACCGCAACGCCCGTGTCACCCATGTCCTGTCCCACATTGGCATCTTCCTCTTTTCCTGCGACATGTGCGAGACCAAGTTCTTCACCCAATGGCAGCTGACACTGCACCGGCGTGAGGGCGTGGCTGACGGCCACGTCATTGTCCACCCCAGTGATCTGCTGCTGGGCAAGCTGGGCGCATTGCCTGGGGCATCTGGCACAGAGCTGGCCTGTGCTGCGTGTGGCCGGGCACTGCCCCGGGACTTCCACGCCGTGCGCAGCCATGTGCTGGAGCATGTCAACGTGAAGGGGCAGGCATGTGGGCTGTGCGACCAGCGGCACCTCTCGCTTTGTGGCCTCCTCTGGCACGGCCTCTCCCACCTGGGCATCTCTGTCTTCTCCTGCTCAGTCTGTGCCAACAGCTTCGTGGACCGGCACCTGCTGGAGAAGCACATGGCTGTGCACCAGAGCCTGGAGGAGGCCCTCTACCGCTGCCACTACTGTGGCCAGAGCTTCAAGCTGGAGGCCGCCTACCGCTACCACGTCAGCCAGCACAAGTGCAGCGGGAGCCTGGAGCTGCGGCCCGGCTTTGGTGACCGGCTCCCGCCGCCTGGGCTGCAGAAGCGCAAGCTGCCCGAGGAGCTGCTGGGTGAGGAGCTGAGCCCGCCGAGCCAGCCGGGCCACAGCAAGTACAGCTGCAAGGTGTGTGGCAAGCGCTTTGCCCACACTAGCGAGTTCAACTACCACCGTCGCATCCACACGGGCGAGAAGCCCTACCAGTGCAAGGTCTGCCACAAGTTCTTCCGCGGCCGCTCCACCATCAAGTGCCACCTCAAGACGCATGCGGGTGCCCTCATGTACCGCTGCACGGTCTGCGGGCACTACAGCTCCACCCTCAACCTCATGAGCAAGCACATCGGCGTGCACAAGGGCAGCCTCCCGCCCGACTTCACCATTGAGCAGACGTTCATGTACATTATCCACTCCAAAGAGGCTGAAAAGGGTGCTGAGAGCTGATCGGGGAGGAGCCACACAGGCACCCCAGGGCCACAGCCTTGTTCCTTCACTCTCATGGGTGGCGTGGCTGGGACCCACCTCCTGTGGCCAGTGGGGGGTGAGCAGGGGGGTCATCAGTTGGATCTCCCGAGAGGCCTGTTGTGTCGGTAGCTCTGTGTTGGGCCATGGAGCAGCCACCGGGCTCCGTGTTGGGTGCTCCCCACTGGGTTTGGGGAATAGTGAGGAGCCGTCTCTCTCCCAGCCTGCGTGGCACAAGACCTCACCCAGGTTCCTGCTGCTAAGGCTCTGATGCCTGGCCCTGAAGGGCAAAGCTGGGGGATGGGAGGGCAAAGCTGGGTACACGCACACTACCTGGGGCTGGGCCTTTGCTGCTGCCAGAGGAAGTCCTGTCTCAGCCCTGGCCTTGGCCTTACCTCTCTGGAGTGGGGGGGACCAATGGACCTAGGGAGGGTGAGCCACGGCCTCCCAGTGCCAGTGTTGTCACAGTGCCAGTGCTGTTCGAGAGCAAGGGAGGTGGAGGGGAGACGGCGCCTACCTGCTCCAGAGCTGGCTGCTTCCCCTCTTCCCACTCCAGAGAATGGGGGATTATTGTGTTGTACTTGTGCTGCCTCGAAGCCAGGCCCCATCCCTGCCAGCTCTGCAGCGTTGGTGGGGGGAAGGATCCCCATGTGATGCCCCTGGGGGCAGGGGTGTGGGGGGAGGATTGAATGTTGCAGGTGCCCGCCAGGGCCTGCCACCCTGGGTAACTCGTACTACCTCACGCAGGCTGTGCCCGGCCCCGGTGCCTGGCGCCCAGCCACATGCGCCATTAGGAAGCCGAGCGAGCTGGTCGCAGACCCTTTCCCTGAGGAGCCCATGGGAGCCACCCCTGCCCCGGGCAGCGCTGAGCCCGCATGGCCTGGGGTCCTCTCCGCTGTGGCTGTGGGGAGGCCATCTCACCTCTTTTGCCTCAGTTTCCCCGTCTGTAAAACGGGGGCAGTAATACTTGTGGTACCTACCTACTGACCTACCTCCCTGGAGCACGGTGCAGTGCTGGCTCCTATCCGGTTGGCAGAGAGCTCCTGTGATGGGCAGTGTCCTAGGGTGCCCTTTATCCCACTCTAGCGCCAAGTGACCCCACTGGGTCTGGTCTCTTCTGGCCCTGCTTTCCCGTGATGCAAAGAACCAGTCCTGCCTTTGCAGGAGCCTCTGGGGGAGTCTGCGATTGTGCATGTAACACTAACCAGCTTGGGCCCCTGCCAAGACCAGCTTTCAGCTGGTAGATGAGCTCCTGGCAGCGCAGAGCTCCCACAGGTGGCCAAGTCTGGGGAGATGGGGCGCATCCTGCAGATGCCCACCATTCTCGAAGCCAGCTCCCAGGCTGGGCAGCTCCATCCTCCCGTGTACTGTGGAAGCAAAACACTATTGCTAATGGGGCAGGAAGGTGTGCCCAGGGAGGCCAGACTCCTGGGTTCCCTGCTTTTGCTCCGCCAGTGACTCTGCGGTGGTCTCTGGCAGTCCGTGCACCTCTCTGCCTCGGTTTCCCTGCCTGTGGGCAACCGGGGGACAGTAAAGAATTCCTACCTCACGGGGGAGGCTGGGGCCATGTGGCCATGGAGCGCCGGGCCCTCAGGGCAGGGGATGGTGGGGTTAGCTGTCCGGTCCTGATCCTAGTGGAGTCCTACCCTTGCCTTCCCCTGCAACAATGCTGCCCGGCAAGGGGCCGCAGCGCGTGGGCCCGAGCTCTCTCCAGCCAGACGTGGATGCCTCACAAGCACTGCCTGCCCCCACCCCTGCCCTGCCCCTCCGGCCTGGCCTCCTGCTGTGTACGTGGTTCCTCTTGGCTGTAGAGTTTTGTATATTTTGTAACCCCCCCTCTCCCCCCGTCACTGTCCAGCCGCCGTGTCCGTCGTGTCCTTTTCTACACCCCTCGCTCGGCACAAAGTGTGGGTTTATTTAGAATAATAAAATGGAAAACAGCGCCTGCCTGGCCCAGCTTTGCTTCATTCTTGTGCCTGGCGGTTCAAGGGCAGTAGAGCCACCTTGGGGCTGCTCTGTACTACTGTTTTCCTTCCCCCCCATCCCAGGGGGCAGAAGTTGAACGCACCCTGGGCTTTTGGGGTTGGGACAGGGTCTGACTGCTCTGGGGCAGGACAGACCCTAGGGGATGGTAATAGAGGCTCAGAGCCCAGGCTGGGGGGCACCAGCCAGTCTCCTGTGGTTCACTGGGATGCATGATTTGCCGGGGTGGGATTTCCTGGGGAGGCTTCTTGGTGCCCCAGGCCTAGTGCTGCTCCACGGGGAGGAAAAGGGCTATGTGGGGAGTGAGAGCAGCGTGCCACTGGCCTTGGCCGGCAGCCAGGCAAGGGTGAGAGCACTGGCATGGCATGGCCCCCTTCCCCAGCTGGGGAGCAGTGCAGTGACGATGAACTGAGGTCTGGGGGTGGGGGAGGCCTGAGCCCGGGGTACAGAGATGCCAGCAGGGCTTTCAGAAGAGACCTTTAATAGGTGAAATACACAGGGCTGTGACAGCAGGTGGGGGGCAGCCGGGTCTTATAGGGAAGTGGGGGGTCACAGCTCTGATCGGGGACTACTGGTCACCGCAGAAGACCCTGGTAGATGTAGGAAGTGGTGGTGGAGCCAAGACGTGTCCGGGAGGCACCGGTGGACAGGAGCTACGCACCAAGGCCTGGTGAGTGCACTCCCTGCCCATGGTCTCAGCCGCCCCGTTGTGTGACGCGGAGCCCAGGCATTGGGCACCGCATGCACCCATTGCCACAAAGCCTCTGCCGCAAGCGGCTGCTCTGCCTGGCTAACCTAGGCAAGGTTCTGCTACCCTGGGATTCCCCTCTGCCCCTTTGCCCCCATTTCCCCACCCCCCCAGCTTGCACGCCACACCCAGCAAAGGGGGAGACCACAGTGCTGTGTTGCCTCCCTGCACCAGGCCACATGTGCCAAGGAGCCCAGGGCTGCTGGCCGCACGGTATCTATGTGTAAGGGCTGTATTAGTCTGGGACAGGGTAACAGAAGGGGCTGGGGGTTGTTGGGGGCCAACAGAGTCTTGGTGGAAGGTCCCAGTGGCTGCAAAGCAGAGGCCCTTGGCAGTGTGTCACGTATGGCCCTGAGCTAGGTCTCTTCCTGCCCCAACCTGCAAGGGCCTGGTCCCAGGGCAGGGGGAGCCAATGGCTGCCCCTGCCCCTAACAGCTCCGGGGCACTGTGGGAGCAGGGGGCCAATAGAAGCAGGTCCTATGTGTCAGGGCTGGGGTGAAAGCAGTGCCGCTTCCCCCAGCCAAGTCCTGTCGGGGCCGCAGGGCTCAATTCTGCCCGGTGCTAGGAGGCAAGGGGGGCAGCTGCAGCTCTCTTCCACAGCCTGAAGCACGAGGGGGCTGTGTGGGCCTGGCCCGTAGGGGCTCAGGTGCCAGTGGAAGGCAGGAGCAGTGGGAGAGGGTAGGGTCAGATCCCAGATGGAGGAAAGGCTGCCAATAGCAGCTCTGAGCTGGAGTTGCCTCCAGCACCAGGGGTACGGGTACATCCTCGTGCCCTGCAGCTCCGGAGCCAGGAAGTCCCTGTCTTGCCCTGAATCAGAGATGCACGAGATTTGGCGGCTCGCCTAGAAGGTGCGGCTCTACCCTGGTCAGCTGCCTCTTTCTGGCTCTGAGTTTCAAGAGGTCTGGGGCAATATGCCCACAGCCCCCAAGACACCTCGTCTTCCCTTTGCCTGTAGTCCCCTTTCGTGACTGGTAGCGCCTATTTAAAGCAAAGCATCAGCTTGGTCCCCAGGAGCATGGATAGGGTGTGTGGGGGGGGTGCATCTCCCATCACCAGCAGATCCAGGACACTGGGGCCCCCCACTTCTTCCCCTACCCCGGACTGGCGACCCTGCCTAATTGGGCCCCCCGGCGTCCTTGGTGATGATGATGGAGTGCTGGGTGCTGGAGGAGGAGGAGGCATCCCTGCCACGCGCCCGGATCTGCTCCTTGGGGATGTACTTGACCACAGCGGAGGCAAGGCGGGCGCGGAAACCCTTGCTGAGGAAGTTGTAGAGCAGCGGGTTGACGACGCAGTGCAGCAGCGTGAAGCAGTCGATGATCTCGTAGAAGAAGTAGAGCACCTGGGCCACGTGGCAGTGCAGGAAGATGTGGCTGCCTTCCAGCGTCAGCAGTGTCAGCATGACGTGGAAGGGCAGCCAGCTAAGCAGGAAGGCCCCCACATAGGCGTAGACCACCAGCTGGTGCCGCCGGCTCTCTGGCTTGCAACGCCGCACATGCCGGGCTGTCAGGATGTTGCAGATGGCGATGATGGGGAAGGGCACCAGGAACCCCACCACGGTGGCCACCAGGCTGGCAGCCAGCGCCCACTCATCATAGGTCTCGAAAGGTGCCAAGAAAACGCACACAGGGTCACTGCTGTTCACCAGCTTCATGTGAGTTACCTCCAGGAAGGGGATGAGGCCGGCCACGAGCCAAAGGCCGGCGCAGAGCAGGCGGCGGCCACGGTGCTGGTGCTGACACCAGAAGGTGGAGGTGCCGGTGAGGGACACGTAGCGGTCCACACTGAGCGCGGTGAGCAGGAAGATGCTGGCGTACATGTTGGTGAAGTAGAAGTAGTGGGTGAAGTGGCACAGGAAGCTGCCCCACAGCCACCTGTAGTCCAGCGTCACCTCCAGCATCCAGACGGGCAGTGAAAGCAGCACTCCCAGGTCGGCCACGGCCATATTGAGCACATAGAGGTTGATCAGGTTGCGGCCCGCCCGGTGCTGCCAGTTGACCCAGATCACCAGCAGGTTCTCCACCAGCCCCACCACGAAGATGAGCAGGTAGAGGACAAACAGCACCACCCGCTTGACATTCTCGTCCAGGGGGACCTCACAGTAGGTGAAGGTGAGGTTGAAGAGGTGCAGCAGCTCCGTCCAGTTGTGGTAGTCCCCGTCTCCCCACGGCATCAGTGTCCCTGCAGGCGTGGGTGTCACCTCGGCCATGGTGGTGGCTGGAGAGACAGGGGGACGTGATGAACAGCTGCCGGAGCCAGGATCCTTCCTCCACCCCTCCACACCCCCCAGCAGCCCCCCCTGCTGTCTCCAGCATGCTGCAGGTCTGCCTGGCTGGGGGGGTCTATATGTGGGCAAAGCTAGGAGGACGGACAGGTCCCCAGCTGGTGCCTGATTTCTCCCGGGAGACTCCAGGTTGCTGCATGGAGATGCCCCAGGCACCTTGCAGGGCTGGGGAGGAACAGGCATGGGGCACTGCCAGCCAGGCCAGCAAGGAGCTTGGCCAGACCCTGCTGCCTGCCATACTTGCCCCAGGAACCAGCAGCAGCTCCAGCGCTTGGGGCGTGAACCCCGGGGAGAGGAGCTCCTAGCCCGGGGGCAGTCTCCAGAGCTCTGTGATGGCTTGCAATGGATGCAGTCTGAGCTGCAGCCGCTGCCCTGGGATCCAGATTGTCCTGGGATGGAGCCTCCCTGGGGGCAAAGACAGTGATCCCTGCAGAGGAGGCACTGGGTGTTGCAGGGTGGGGGCAGCATTGCTGCCCCAGGAGTCCTGGGGCTGGCATGGGACATGGGGGGTTCTCACCAGGCTGCACGAAAGAGTTGCGGCAGTGGCTGGTCCTGGCGGTGGCTGGAGCTGGAGTCTGGTGTGGGGACCGCGGGGGGCCGGCTGCCTCCTCTTGGCAGGAAATGCACAGCCCAGCCTGACATCCTGCCCCAGCCAGGGTTCACCATGCTGCAGGCGGGGCCAGGGCAGGTGTTTGCTCTCAGCTGGGGATCCCCAGGGTGGGACTGGGGGAGAGTGGAGCTGGCACCCAGTCCTTGATCTCCAGCCCCTCTCCCTGGCTCCCTGGACAACCTGTCCCCGATCAGAGCTGCAACCCCCCTTTCCTATGAGACCCCCCCCATCACATCCCTGTGTATTTCACCTATTAAAGGTCTCTTCTGACAGCTCTGCTGGCATGTGGGCATCTCTGTACCCCAGGCTCAGGCCTCCCCCACCCCACTGGAAGGAGCTTTTTACCACGTAGGAGGAAGCCAGCTGGGTGGCAGGCAGCCACTGGCTCCAGGCTGAGTTAGGATGGCTCCAGGTGGGCAAAACCCCCCAGCTCCTGGAGTCCCGGGATGTCCCGGCTCCTGCCTCCCCAGCTTATGGGGATCCAGTCTAGGGGTGTCTGCTCAAGGCTTTTTCCCATCCCCCCAGGGACTTTCACACACCATCAGCACCTCCAGAGAGGCCTGTAACACCCTAATGCAGCTACCTCTGGGGTGGGACAAGGCACCGCCATGCCGCCTCTCTGGACGGGCAAGGGAGAGGGGCCTGGCCTGCCTGTACGTTGTAGCACCTGGGAGCTTTGTGTGTGGAATGGGGTCCCAGCGCAGCCTGGAGAACCAGCACCAGGGCCAGGGGGAAGCAGCAGCCACCAGTCACTCGAACCTGCTGGCTCTGCAGTTTGGAGGGAAGGCGGGGGGGGGTCCGGGCCCCGGGGCAAGAGAACACGGTTCACGGAGGCCCCAAAACAATTCCTGGAAATCTCCTTTCCAAGCACAGACAAGACAGTGGGAGTGACGCCCACACGGAAGGAAGGCCCCGCTGGGACGGACGTGCCAAGAGCCGGGACCATCACAGCACCGTGGCCTGTGGATCAGGGCCAGCCCAGCTGCAAACAGGAACCCTTTGTTCCTCCACCAGAGAGGCTGTTCCTGACCATGCCACCATGTTCCCTGAGGACCGTTTTTGCTGTGCCCGCACTGGCTCTCCTCCCCACCTGCCAGGCTGGGAAGCCCCTGGGGGGAAACTGAGGCAGGGAGCCATGGAATACACTGCCCCAGGTAGCCTGAGTCCTGTCATGCAGAGGAACCTGGGAGTCCTTGCTCCTTGCCCCTCTCCCCTGCTCCAGGCTGCACCCACCTCCACACCCTCCATGGGCCGGAGTGGGGTTAAAGGGCTGGAAGGGGGTTAAAACCTGACACCCCAGCCATGGGGGCAGAGGGGGGCGGGTTGTGTTGTGGGGAGGTCTCGGCTCAGCTGTGCTTGGTGTCCCATCTGGTCCTGGGGAGATGGCTCCCAGCTGCCAATCCTGGGGGGAGACATCCTACCCTGTGGCCTTCAGAGCTGGGCGCTCAGTGTTTGCAAGAGATAAGTGGGAAGGGCGGTTTCCTCTCCGGAAAGCTCCTATGGCCCCAGGCGCGGGGGTCACGGGCTCGGCCTGCAGGAAGGCAAGAAGGGAAGGCTGATAAGGGCTGGGGGAGCCTGACCTTGCCCTCCCAACCAAGTCAGCACTTTGGGTCAGAGGGACACGGCCAGCACTGGGGTCACTCCTTGCTCCCTGCATTTGGACCCGCAGCCCCTCTGTGCTTACCTGCTCCTGGCAGCCAGCAGGCCCAGAGCCCCCAACTGTTGGCCCCAGCCCCAGCCCCAGCCCCAGCCCCAGCCTTAGCCTCCATCTCTCTCCTGTTCCCCTTCCTCAAACAGAGTCTGAGCTGAGCTTCCTGGCTCCAGCATGGATCTTGCTTCGCTTTGCACTAATGATCTTCCTCCTATTGTCTTCCCGCATCTCAATTTCCACAGCTCAGCAGGGGTGCCAGAGCCTGGGCCGGGAAAGGGCTGCATGCATGAACCCCCCTGCAAGGCCTGGAGCATGGGACCCTCTACCCCGGCTTCTCCTGAGTCTCAGCCCAGCCCAGCAACCACCACTGACCTCCTGTGCCCTGCACTGTGCAGGTGCCTGCAGGGGACCGCATGGCTCTGAGCTGGGGTCCAGACTGCCTGGCAGGTAGGAGCCCAGCAACACAGATGTCCTGGGTTGCGGGGTGGGCCTTGGGAAAGCTGGGTGCTTGGGAGGGGTGCGTGGTGGGACCACAGCTCAGCCCAAGACCATGCTCACGCCCCAGGTTCACCCTGCCAATTCTATTCCAGGTGCAAGCTCCAAGACTTCAAGGTCAAGATCTCCATGGTCGAGCCAGCCGGCTTCCAAGGTGCCCAGTGTATGCTGAATAGCCAGGAGCAAGTGCAGGGCCATGTGCCCCTCCCCAGAGACTTACAGGCAGCAGTACTTCAGCCACTGTAAGTCCACAGGGCAGGTCGCAGGCCCCAGGGTGCCAATGGTATGATGTCAGAAGATGTGACCCCCATGGGGGGATTGTTGCCTGGAGAGGGCAGGGAGCAGCCTGGGGAGTGGGTTTCTGCTGCAGATCCTAGCCCTGCGGGCACTGAGCCCAGCCACAGCAACAGGAGAGCACCAGGGCGCCCAGCCCATCTTGGTGCCCTCTGTACTTGCAGTATCCTGTGGATACCCAGGGGCAAGTTCACGCTGCCATCTGTGCACACGTGGGCTGTGCCACTGCTGCCCTCTGCGGGGCAGAGTGGGGATGGTGCTGCCACATGCATGGCCTCAGCCCTGCCCTGCTCCAGCTAGAAGCTCCCTGGGCTCAAGGTAGGAAGGTCCAGCAGCTGCCCCTGGCAAGGACAGGACTGTGCCCGCAGGCCTGGTTGGGGTTGGGGTGGGCATGGCCCCTCTGAATTCCCCATGGGGTATAGGCTCCCCCAAGGCCATGGGGAAGTGGAGACCAGACCAGAGCTACCTGTTGCCTGCAGACCCCTGGCAACATCCCTGCACACATCCACACTCCCAGCCCCTGCCCTCTGCTGTGGCCTGGTGGTGCCACTCCTGGAGCCATCGCAACGTCATCGCCAACTCCGTGGCACGGGCTTTGCCTGGCAGTAGTTGGGATCTGCTGAGGTGGCACCAGTGGCATAACTGGTTTCTCCCCTTCTCCCATCTCATTCAGGTCCTGTTTAAGGCACCTGGCTAGGTAAAGAGCACCCTTGGCACTGTGGAAAAGGGGTGGGCCCTTCCCAGCCCAGCTGCCAACCAGGGACTTTCAGCTTTCCTCACTGCAAGGGTGACTCAGCCTCTATGGGAGATGTCCCAGGGCTCAAAGCAGCCCTCTATGAAACCCACCCACACTCCCAAACCTGACCTGGCCCATCTGAGCTCTTCATTAGCCACTGGCATGGAGTTTCTGCCTCCACCCCCCTAAGCCACAGCTGAGGTCCCATCCTGGGCTTGCTGAGCTCCAGCTCCTCTCTCCAAGCCCCTGGCAGGAGAGTACAGCACTGAGCTAGTGCTTTAAACCTCCTTCCTAGGGTCTTGCCAGCGTGCCGCAGCTTCCCTGGGACTGTCCTGGGAAGCACAAAGCTGCTGTCTTGAGGCAGGAATTCATCTGTTTCCAACTCCCTTGGATGCTGGAAGAGGTGGAACTCACCTGGATTCAGCTGCCTGAATCCCTTCCAGCCAGAGCTGCGTGACATGCTGCCTGGGTCCTGCCGACCAGAGCCCAGGTGAGAGCCAGACCCTCTTACACCCCATGGGGCCAGCCTGGGATACCTTCTCTAGAAAAGCACTAGTGCAGCTGGGAGTTACAGGAGGGCCTAAGCTGCTTCATTAAGCTTTTGTCCCTGTGGTTCTGGAGGGTCTGCAGATACAAGACACCTGGAAGCCCAAATGTTATGGCTTTTCTTCCTCTCAGAGATGTGGGAGCCTCAGCTTGGCAGGTGAGACCAGAAGTGACTGGGGAAAGCTGAGACACAAGGGGGTAAAGGAGTGACGACACCTAAACCCAAAAAGATCCAGACTCTGCTTTGAATTTATATATAGATATGCATGTTTCTGGGATCCCTTTGATGTTATAATGGTGATTTATAACCATTATAAATGCACCCCCCTACCCCCACCCCATCAGCCCAGTTCAACCATAGGATGTTAGTAGAGACTCTTTTGGTCTCCAGTGAAGCTAGGAGCTTTGCTACTTTATTTTTCATCCCAAAGCCCCATATACATATTTTTCCCCACTGGCGACATATTGCTTTTCACTGAGAAGCCCAACAGGAGCATGTGGCTAAGTACCTGAGACTGGGAGACAGCTGTACAGACAGTAGACCCGGTGCTGACAGGCAGCCCACCAGGCTCTTGCCATCAGTAGCATCCAAGGGGCTGAAGTGCATGAGATGTAAAGACCCCTGGCTACTTCAAGCAGCTGGATTTGAAAGGGTGAGAGAGGGTATAGGGCTGCCATCTGTAGCTTCCTCACTCTCAGAGCCAAGCCTCCGCTGTGGTCATGTGGAAGCCAGTGAAGAGACATCGAGCATCACGTGCCTGGCACAAAGACACTCCCGTTCCAACCAAGGCATCTTCGCTGCCCCTCCTGGCTCAGAGGCACTTCGCTGCCTAGATGCCCTGGGCAGGCTTGGGCATTCTGCGGGTCAGCAGGAAGTCTGCCCACGAGGCCGGCAGGTAGGAGACGGGCAGGTAGAAGAGCTTGGCGTCCCAGCCGCAGGAGTAGCGGGTGCGGGGGTGCTGGGCTGTCAGCGCGTGCTCCATGGCGTCGGTGACCAGGCGGAGGTTGCGGCTGGCCAAGTGGAAGAACCTCTGCATAACCTTTTGGTCTGTGCAGAGGAAAGTCCAGCAGTGAGCAGCCTGGCCAGGCTGGGGCAAGAAGCACAAGGGAGAGGGGAGCCCTGGAACAGGCTGGGCACCATCACAGCAGCAGGGACAGGGGCTGGGCTGGCAGCTTGGGCAGGGCAGGGCTGAGGCTACATACATGGCTGCGTCATCCCGGCTCTGCCCCGCAGAGGGCAGCAGCAGTACAGCCCGTGTGCATACGCATGGCAGCATGAACACAGCTCTGGGTGTCATGGGATGCTGCGTGGGCAGTGGGTACCCAGGGTTGGCTGGAGGCTCTGGCGTTGCTCCCACTGCTGCGGCTGGGCTTGGTCTCCATAGGGCTAGGGTCTCCACCAGACACCCTTCCCCAGGCTGCTCCCTGCCCTCACCCAGCATTGATCCCCCCCATGGGATACCTCTGGCATCCCATTGGCACCCCAGTGCCAGGGATCTGCCCCTCAGACTCACAGTGGTCAAAGAACTGCTGCCCGTAGGCCTCTCTGACATCAGCAGGGATGTGGCTCCACATCTGCTCCAGGCTCTGCTGCAGGCTCTGGGCACTGACGAGTGATGTCTCAAAAGCACCTGGCTCGATGATGGAGACCTTGACCCCGAAATTGTGGAGCTCGCGCCTGGAATGGAACCGGCAGGGTGACCCCAAGGCTGAGCTGGAGCCTTCTTCAATACCTGCCCCCTCGGAGGCCCTGCAGCCCAGGCTGTGGATGGCGACTGGGCTGTGCCAGCGCTCCTGCTGGAACGCAAACCTGGCTAGAGGGTCTTGCTGCTCTGCTCAGGGTCAGATTTGGGATCAGGAGGGAATTTTACCCCCTGGTCAAAGGGGTCTGTCTTCCTCTGTAGCAGGGGCACAGCCTCCCCCGGGATCGCTCAAGAGTATATCAACACCCTTTGCAGCAGCAGGATGCTGGCTGCCACGGTCCGCCTGCTTTCCCTGTGGCAGGTTCGGGTGTCTGGGGTTGTGTCGGGTTGATGATCCTTTTGCTAAGAGGTTGGATAAGAGATTCATGTGGACAGGACTGATCCTGCCTCGGGCAGGGGGTTGGACTCGGTGTGACCTCTGGAGCTTGCTGCCAGCTCTGATTCTCTGCAGTTCTATAATCTGATGGTACGTGACAGTGCGGCTCTCTCCATGGCGGCGGCTGCCCGTGAGCAAAGGAGCTCCCTCCTCTGTATGCAGCACACGTATGCAAATCGGGGAGCTGATGACTGATTCATGCCGCACAAAGGCCAAGCAAAGAGAGCAGGCGAAGCAGCAGGTGAAAGCCTTGGGCTGAGGAAACAAAGGGCAGGGGACGCATCTGGGTACCTCAGGCTGTCGGAGAAGGCCTCCACGCCGTACTTGGCAGGGCAGTATCCGCCCCCCAAGGCCGCCACTCTGCCCATCACGCTGGCCATGTTGATGACGCGGCCCCGGGCTCTGCGCACCAGGGGCAGCAGGCTCAGCGTCACCTCGATCAGTCCCACCAGGTTCACCTCCAGCACCCTGACGAAGTCGGCCTTGCTCAGCCACTCGCTGGGGGCAGTGGGGGTCCCGATGCCAGCGTTGTTCACCAAGCCCCAGAGCCCTGGGGAGGGGAAACCATGAGAGCTCTGGGGGGGCTCAGTCTGTGGCTTGGTTGTTCCCCTGCGCTTGTGAGTGGAGTAAAGTGAACATCTTTGCTGGATACTGCGAAAAATTGGATTTCTCAGCCAATAAAAAGATATCACGCTTATTGTCTGTGAGACTGCGAGAGCTGCCATGCTTGGTCCAGGCCTATGGGAAAGCAAGGCTGACTTGAGCCACTAAAACCTTCCTGTTTCTCTTGCAACCACCGTCTCAGCCAGTCAGGCCTGGCAAGCCTCTTTTTTGTGTGCTTTCTAGTGTCCTGCACTCCTGCTACAAATGCCCCTCTGTAGGCATTACCTGCTGCTTGGGCCCTGCCTCCTGCTTTGCCGTGAGACAGATGGGACTGTGTCCAGGGGTGGCCAGAGACAGAGTAGGCGGAGAGGAGCAGCAAAGCTGGGCATGAGGATGCAGCTGAGCTGCCCTCTCGGTTCAGCAAACACAGCCAGGGTCTTGGGGGTGAGTGCAATAGGGTGGCCTGGCCCATTGCCCTGTCTCCCTAGGAGGATTCAGAGGGGGGCAGGCCCAGGCCACCCTCCTCCCCAGCTGTGCTGACACGCACCCACCCACCCTCCTTCCAGAGAACACCACTCTCCAATACTAGCATCCTCTTTTGGGACCTGGTGACCCCCTTCCCTGCTCCTTCCACAGCTGTAGTCTCTGCCAGGGCCACAGAGCCTGGATCAGGGCTCAGCTGGATGGGGACCAGCCCAGAACTAGCCCCCTGCACGGAGCAGAGGGCAGTGCCAGGCCTCACCTCGGTCCCCCACCTGCCCCTTCACCCAGGCGGTGGCCGCGGCGATGCTGTCGGAGCGGGTGACGTCCAGGATCGCCGTCTGCAGCCTCCCCG
>NW_017728894.1:0-13127 GCF_001723895.1 Crocodylus porosus | reverse complement strand
GCCGCCAGCACCCGCAGCCCCCGCCCGTCCAGCTGCTTGGCCAGCAGGTGCCCGAAGCCGGAGTCGCAGCCCGTGATGAAGATGTGCTTGTCCGGCAGGTTCCCGACTGTCTGCCGCTCCCGGTGCCATCGGCGCAGGAAGTACAGCGCCAGCAGGGCCACCAGGTACAGCCACATCCTCGCGGTGGCTTCCGACTGTAGAAGAGGCAAGAGCACTGCCAAAGCCAGAGCTCGGGCAACTGCCGAGTGACTCAATGCAGGGCGGGAGAGCTCTTCATCAGCAGATCGCAGCCTTTGACAGGCGTCTTGTGACTCATCCGCCAGTTCCCATTTGAGCCACCCTTCCTGGTCCATACGGCTCACGTTGCAATGACAAGGGTCCCCAGTGAGGCCTGGGGCAATGCCAGTGATTGCACTGCTCCCCCATCGCACTGGCAGGGGCTGGCTGCGTGCTCATCATGTTGAGGTTATCCATTTGGGTGGCCCGACAGCACCTTAGAGTGTCCCAGGAGAGGGCCGAGCTTTGGGGGCCTGCGTGCTGAGACCCCTGGTTAGAAACACCTAGTTTTCGACCATTGCAACAACCAGCCACCATTGTCCAGGGCACCAGTCAAAAGGGGACCTTGTGGCTGTATAAAAGACAGGTTGGGGATGGAGCAGAGCAGGAGGAGGACATGCGCAGTGGGGCCAGCAGGCCCCTTCCTGCCTCCCTGTTCTTCTTTTCCTCTCTCAGCAGCTCATTTCCCTGGGCAGAGGGGACGGGATGGAGGCAACAGTCCTTGCAGCCCCAGTCTAGGGGGTTGTGTCAGGGGCTCCCTTTGCTGCTGGCAGCAGGGCTAGAGGAAGCTGAGCTCTGCCAGCTGAGGTGGGGCATAAGGGCGCAGGCACCATCTTCCATCCAGCGCTGCCCCTCTGCCCTCATGGCCAAGGGGAAGGGAAGTGGCTTGCCCAAGACACCCCGCTCAGGGGGGCTGTGAAGGGAGTATGACAGGCCCCTAGTGAAGCATTCAACGTGGGGGGGGCACAGGCCCTCTTGCACAGCCTAGCGCCCTCCGCAAGGCCTGAGGCACAGCGGGGAGTGGAGCAGAGGGAACAGTTTCCTGCCAAGGGCAGGCACAGGCCTGGGATGTGGCCGGGGGGAGAGGGAGGCCTCCCTGAGAGCACTTCCTAGTCCGAAATTTGAAATAACACAGTGCTTCTTCTCAGAACCAGGCCGTGGGGAGCAGCGAGGACCTGCAGCGGCTCCGTGGACCTGGGCATTCCCTTTCCCCCATGCCCGACAGGGCTGGTTCCAGCCAGCAGGTTGGAGGGTCCATGCAGGACTGCAGCACAAGGGAAATTTGGGGCTGGATGGTGCCTGGTAAGTCCCTTCCCTGCCAAGTGCCTCAGTTTCCCATGAGCCCCTTGGGGGAGCAGCAGTGACCTTGTTTGCTTGACCTGACCAAAGCAGGCTGATGTTAACATGGCTAATTGGGACCCATCCCTGCCCTTTCCCCTCTGCCCGCATGCAAAAAAAGCTTTCTTGTTTTCAGTGGTCTGCACCTGAAGCTACTATTGCAGCCAGGGGAGTTCCCCAGGCTCAGCTGCTCCACATCAGATCCCCAGGGCTAATCTCACTGGGTCTGATTTCCCTTTCCCCACCGTTCGGAAACCTCTGGGACTGGTGCCCCAGTCACAGCTTATTTCCACAAGCTAAAACGTGGATGACGGGGTCTGGAGCACGCGGAGGGAGCTCCCGGAGGGAGCGAAGACAGGATCCTGCAGCCGTTCTCCGAGGGGAAAGGCAACAGCTATGGGCATCTTGGCATGACCCACAAAATCTTCCTGTGGCAAAACAGAACTTGCAAAATGCTGGAGATTACATAACAGGAAATTTTGCAAATATTTGCTCCTTGCAAGCATTGGAGTTCCATGATAAACTTTCAGCATCAGCTCGTTAACCTCCAGGGCTGAAGGCTGGCTCGGGCCAAACAGCCTGGAGACCAGTTATCCCAGAAAGAGCGCTGGTGGCACTCAGCAGTCGCGATGATGTGGGGGGTGCAAACACACCTCTGCATTCAGACAGCAGTGCCTGGGTTCAGAGGTGGGCGATGCAGCCCAGGCCAGAGGGGGGTGTTAGAGAAATAACTGCATTTATTAAAAGCTCAGATTAAAGAACCAGTGGCTGGAAGTTGCAGCGACGTAGGTCTGGGTTGGATCTCAGGACAAACTTCTTCCCTGGGAGAGCCGTCCGGGGAAGCAGGGACTCTCCATTGCTGGAGGTGTTCAAGGAGCGGCTGGACAGCCGCTGAGCAGGGATGATTTAGGTGTAGCGATGCCTCTGCTCTGCTATTGGGATTCACCAAGCTTCTGGGCTCTGCTGGCGGCTCCCATCCCTCCATGTTACCTGTCTCACGGGGCGTTTTAAGCAATGGGTATTGGCTGCAGTCCAGGCCGGGAATGGCAACTGGACTGTGCCATTGCTCTTGCTGGGACTTAAAATTTGAACATCCTGGCTAGAGGGTCTTGCCTCTCTGTTCAGGGCCACATTTGGGGTCAGGAAGGAATTTTACCCTTTACAGACAGGGGGTTGCTTTCCCCTGTACCAAAATCCTTCTCCTCTTTGGGGGGTCCCATACAATTGAAGGCATCAAGCCAAGGAGTAGTCCACTTGTCACTGGCTCCAGAGAAGCACTGTCCAGTCATTGCAAGGCAGTTGCATTATGTTGCATAGTCTGTAATCGGACCCTGACGGAGTGACACTGCCACCTGGCAACCACAGGGCTTGACAGATTCACCCTCGCTGAGGTGTAACATGTGCCCTCTCTCCTGTATTGCAACACCGTGACCCACTGGCTCAGAACTGACCCGGTCCCTTTGGTTTGAAACTCCTTCCTGCCCACCCACTGCTTATTGCATCTTGCTTTTTTGGACAGGCCATGCCCTGTTCTGGTGTCCGTAACATCCAGCGCACAAAGTTTAACCCAGGGTTTTCCCTAATTGGTTATTAGGCTAGTGTCTGGACCGGGCAGCTTGCTTAGTCCAACGTCAGCTGTTACGACTAAGGCAGCTGAGCTGATGGCAGGTGGATCAGAGGGCACCCAAGGGGTGGTCGTGACAGTGAGGACCAGAAGGATGCCCAGAGCTGCAAATGCAGCTGGGACACAGCTAGATAGGCATAGGTTCAAGGTGGGAGGTAGGTTTGGTTGTGGGGTGAGGAGACTTGGTCCCTGGGCAACGGGCAGGAAACAAACTCCCAAGTGACCAGAAGAAGCTGCGAAGACAGTGCTTTGATTCAGCTTGTTCAATTGACAGCAGGTGCGGAGGCTGAGGAGCAAGCCCTACCCCACACCAGGCAGCACCCTGGCCTGCCCCAGGCTGATGGATCATCCAGTGCCCTCCTCCCCTGGGTTCCAGTCGCATGTCTCTCCCTATGCTTTTTGGGCCGGCTTCGGATATGACCACGTTAGCACCAGGTCCGTAAACGTTGTGGGCAGGTAGCTGAGCGGGAGGTAGAGGAGCTTGGCGTCCCAGCCGCAGGAGTAGCGGGTGCGGGGGTGCTGGGCCGTCAGCGCGTGCTCCATGGCCTGGGTGACCAGCGACAGGTTGGGGCTGCAGGACTTCTGCATGTCATAGGTTGCCTTGATAACTGCGTGGGTAAAGCCAAAGGGTCAGTGCTGGGCTTCTCTCCTGCTCAAGCGGCGTTGGAGGTGGCAGAGGGTGAGGAGCTACCACTGCGGCTGCCCTGGGCACTGACTGTACAGAGCCATAGGGATCAAAGCCAGAAGTGGGGGCTGTCTCTGGCCCGATGGCCAGCAGCTCCGAGAAAGGGGAGTGGAAAGCAGGGCTGGGCTGGGAGGGCACGGGAGGCAGGATACTCACACGTCTCTAAGTACTGCTCCCCGTAGGCTGCCTTGGTCTCCTGCGGGAGCTGCTCCCAGAGGCCCTTGAAGTTCTCCGTCAGGATGCTGGGGTCGGTGATAGCCGTGCGGAAGTAGCCTGGCTCAATCATGCAGACCTTCACCCCGAAAGGCAGCATCTCACGACTGGAATGGGAGGAGCTGGGATTAGCCATCCCACCCCGCCCCCCAGGGTACGCAACAGCTCTCCCTGTCCTGGGAGTCCCCAAATGCCTAGGCAGAGAGCAGTCTCTTCCTCCTGCCCCAGGCAGGCGGGCAGGGGGCTGGCAGGCACTAGTGCCAGGTACTCACTGCATTCGGGTGAGTTCTTTGGGGAGGCCTCAGCAGAGGCAAAGGCTCCAGGTACCTGCTCTGTCCCAGTCTGAATGACTGTCCTTCTCATCACAGGTACTGGGTAGTGCTGGGAGCTACTGCAGTGGCAGGCAGAAGGGCTCTTTCTTGGTGCCATCCCTACCCTTGTGTAAAGGAGTCTTGGTCTGCACCGTGCCCGTTGCTGGCTGATCTAGCTTGTGCTGCCTCTGCCCTGCAGTGCTCCTCTGAGCTGCCAGGCCTGTGTGGGCAGGACGGCCTGCTAGACAGCCAGCTGCCATGCTGAGGCACCATTCCTGGCCTCAGCCCAGGCAATCAGCCCCTGGGGGCAGCTCTGATGAAGGGAAGGGCACTCCTTTCCCTCTGTATCCTCTTGAGCCTGGAGATCCCCTTTCAGATGCTGATTCCTAGATGCCAGGAGAAGTGCCGCCAGCAGAGCGGCATGCCTAACCTGGAGTTGGTTTCAGGGAACGAGGGTCTAACCTGAAGTCTTGCAGGCTGGCGGCTGCAGCACTCCACCTGGACTGCCTTAAAAATGGATTCAAGCTAGGTCAACCATGACCAGCAGCATGGGGCTGTATCCTACACACCACGACAGCCGGGGAAGGAGAAACGGCATCTCTGCTAAGCATTGTTTAATGTGCTTCCCCCAACGGCAGGAAGCTACAGGGAACTAGGAGTATCCACTCCAGCCTGTGGCAGCCAGAGCTTGGCAGTGTCTACCACTGGGAAGGAAAAGCCAGTAGTCTGCTGCAGGGCAGCACGGCTAGAGGCAAAGCTCTGAGTTACATGGGTGAACGAACCCATGCCAGACTTTGGTTACTCATTACAACAAGCACTTGCCTGTGCATATCTTTTTGCTGGCACACACTAGCGCAATGGGCCCTCTCCACCCTCTGGACAAAGTTCCTCTCTCTCATCAGAGCGCCAGACTGCAGCTGAGGCTGCGTTAACAAGGACTCACCGCAGGCTGTCGGAGAAGGCCTCCACGCCGTACTTGGAAGGGCAGTAGCCCCCTCCAAAGAAAGACAGCCGGCCCATCACGCTGGACACATTGACGACGCGGCCCCGGGCTCTCCGCACCAGGGGCAGCAAGCTCAGCGTCACCTCGATCAGCCCCACCAGGTTCACATCCAGCATCTTGACAAAGTCGGCCTTGCTCAGCCACTCGTTGGGGGCCGTGGGGACGGAGATCCCAGCGTTGTTCACCAAGCCCCAGAGCCCTGGGCACAGGGGAACAGTGGAGGAGTGTATAGTCCATCTGACCAGCCCTGCTTCCATCCCCTCTGCCCTGGAACCCACATATCAGCCTCCACGTCCCATCCTATCCTGGCTGGATGGGCACCTCCCAGCAGCTGGGGGGTGGATGGAGAACACCCCGGGGCTGGGCACCAAGAGCTGTACTAGGTATGCCCTTGGAAAGCTCCTGGGGGCACTCTCTAGCTAACACCACTGCTCCTGCTGGGGCCTGGGGGACCTGGATTCAACTCCCTGTGCCATCACAAGCTGTCTATATGGCATCTGGTTTGGACACAGCTGTGTTTTTCATTGCTCAAGTGCCTGCTCCTCGGAGCCATGCAGGCTGGGGCAGTGAAGGCACAGGGTTGCTGGCACTGCTGCCCCTGCCTGCAGCCCCCAGGATCATACCTCCTTTCCCCAGAGCTCCCAGCAGAGCTGGCCTGGGGTGTTCTGTGCTCCAGGGCAGCCCCTAGCTGGAAAACACTTTGTCTGTGAAGCCAGGCATTCCCACCTCCTCCCAGGAGGTAGGGGTTAAATGCAGGGGAAACTCATGGGCCATTAGAAGGACCCCATCACCCAGCATCTCCTCTCTTAGCTGTTGTAGTTGAAGGAGCCTTGTCCTACCCCTGAAAAGGTCCTGGAGTGAACAGGGGCACCCAGCTGCACCAAATAGAAGTCAACTCCTACGTGCAAGTGATGGGCACCATGGAATGGGCACACCACGGAGGGGCACAGGAGCCAGCTCACCTCGGTCCCCCACCTGCCCCTTCACCCAGGCGGTGGCTGCGGCGATGCTGTCGGAGCGGGTGACGTCCAGGATCACCGTCTGCAGCCTCCCCGACGTCGCCTCCCGCAGCCGCTCGGCCCCCTGCTCCGTCAGGCAGGCCGCCAGCACCCGCAGCCCCCGCCCGTCCAGCTGCTTGGCCAGCAGGTGCCCGAAGCCAGAGTCGCAGCCCGTGATGAAGACGTGCTTGTCGGGCAGGTTCCCGACCGTCTGCCGCTCCCGGTGCCATCGGCGCAGGAGGTACAGCGCCAGCAGGGCCACCAGGTACAGCCACATCCTCGCGGTGGTTTCTGGCTGCGGGAGAACTTGCAGGAGCACTGTTCAGCTCAGAAGAAAGGTAGCTGGGGCTCGAATGAAAGGTCCCAGGTATGATAAGCTGCTGTCTCAACACAGCCTGGCATTCAGATAACAGCACTACACTGGCCTTGACACACTGGAGGCCCCGAAGTGCAGCCTGAATGATTAACTTGCCAGTTCAGGCAAATCAGAGGCTTGGGCCAGTTCCAGAGTTGCAAAACAGCAGCTGAGAGGGAAAAAAAGTACCCACCTGTAAGCCCTAAAGATACAACTGAATCTATCAAATGTGCCCACAAGTCCGGTCCTGCAGTTTCTCCAGGCACCAGGCTTAGTGCCCAGCTTCCCGTCAGTGCCTTGCTGTGCTGAGAGCAGAGGCAGGGCCTCAGCCCCTTTGTGCCCTGGGACTCTGCGTCCTCTCCAGGATGCCTGTTTCCTAGGAAGTGTTGTGCACCGGGTGTCTGACAGCACGTTCCACCCCCAGCCCTGCCATACCCGAGAGCCAGGAGCCAGCCAGTGGGGAGCTCTTTTGCCCAGAAGCAGGGAGGGGCTTTCCAGCTGGCCTCAAAGCTCTTTTGTATTTCTAGAGCAATTTGAGATCTAAGCCATGGACTAAGTAGGACAAAGCTGGGCTCGGATCCAGCCTCTGCAAGGGAAGCTCTCGACTTGCACCGCGGCTTTTCTAGGTGGGCTCGCTCCACATTGAAAGGCCAAGTCACCATCTCTGCACCTGAGGCTGATGTGGAATATTTCCTCTGGAAAAGGGTTCTGCTTGTACCTCTGCAGCTCCATTTTTCCATAGAGCTACTTCTCATGGGGCTGTCCGGTTTCTACAGGGCTGTGGGGTGAAAGCCCACAGCTGCACAGGTTGAGCCATTGCAGGCTTTGGCCATGTGCTGCCTGGATGCGCCCCCGCCTCACTGAACTGCCTGGCCACAGGATCACCCTCAACTCCCCTGGCTGCTCTGGGCCACGCTGCCCTGCCCCAGCAGAGAAAGTCAGAGGAGAGAGGAAAACCCCAGTGATCCCAGCTGCTGGACAGGAGTTGGAAGCCTGCAATTAACCCCGCATGGGCTCCATGCCCAGGCGAACAGCCCCAGCATATAGCATCGAATGTAATACAAGCCGTATGTCGAAGGGCTCTGAGAAGTAACATTGTTCATAAGACCAATGAAGGCCATAAAAGGTTATAAAACCTGTGAAAGGCCCGAGGGAACTTAGCACCGACCTCACAGGGGGTGAGTATTGAATACTTCCCACCCATCTGGGCCTGAGCCAGAGTGACCTATTTAAGAAGCAGCAGTGGGTGGCAACAAGGCTATGAATCAAAGCTCCCAAAACTTTCCCTTGGAATTGTGTTTGAATTTGGCAGGCGTCTTGGGCCAGGGCTGCCCAAGGGAAGCTCTGCGGCAGTCAGTGGCTTGGTGACAGCCACTTGGAAACAGACAGGTCCAGGAAGCACCCGCTAGACCCCTACTCAGCAGGAAGGTAAAGGAAGCCCTGGTTAGGTGTCTTGGTTCCTGTGTGGCTCCTGTCACCAGGTGGGGGGGCATTGTTCATGCAAAAAGCAGCAGATTGACTTACCAAGGTGTTTAATGAGGTGCTCGGTTCCACAGCCAGGAGCTAGGGAGGAGCTCCTGGCACCGCTCTCAGGCTAAAGTTTCCAAGTGAAAACAGGAGGCTCCGACATAAAATCCAAGCCACGGGCCACATCCAGGCAACACCCAGCTCAGCATGTGTGCACGGAGCTGCACGTGTGTACACCATGATCACAACACAGCACATCTGCACTGGAGGTGGGGTCCCAGGGCAGATCCTGAGGGAGTCTGAGTGTGAGTCCCTGACTTTTGGCATGCCCTAACGTCACCTTACTTGCCTTTCCACCTTCAGTGACTTTTCATCAAAGGGCACAACACCCCATTAGATGTCAGCAGCTGGGGATTTTGACCAGGCTGTGCCATGGTTGCTGCTGGGACCAACACCGGAGGGTCCTGGCTAGAGGGTCTTGCCGCTCGGCTCAGGGTCAAACCAACACTGCATTGGGGTCAGGAAGAAATTTTACCTCTTGGTCAGTGTCATGGCGCGGGGTCCTAGGGGTGGCCGTGATCTCCCCTAGCACCCCCTGCTGTGCCAAGTTTGCTTCAAAGCACCCTTGTTCTCGTTCTCGCCCACCACATCTTGGTCTTATATATATATTAAAGGAGGGAGAGATATATATATTAAAGGGAGGCTGCCTTTCCGTCCTCTTGGCCACAGTTCTCCTGCTATGACTTGTCTCTATAATGGGGTTCTGGGCACCGCAGCCTTACGGGCTGTGCATGGCTCCAACCGCCCCTTTACCACACCCTAGGCCTCGCTGGTGAACTGGACGTTGTTTGGTCTGTCTCGCTCTCTGCACCCCCTTGGCTCTGGGGCTTTTCAGCCTTGGGGTCAGGTGGCCATAGCCGTGCCTGGCCCCCAACTCTCCTCCTTAGGGTCTCAACCCCCCCACAAGGCTCATGTGGCCTCAGCCTTACCTGGCCTCTAACTCTTCATGCCCCTTCTCTGGCGCTGGGGTCAGAGCACCCCAAATGCTGCGCCCTCTGTAGCGCCGGCGTCCCCACGCTACCGTGAGTCCCCTATGAGGCCTCCTCCAACCCCTAATAGCCGCACCCAAACCACCGGTCGAAACAGTAAACAGAAAGCTCCAGCCCCACGGCTGTAACATAAATTCAAGCCGTCTGGCTAGAACAACATTCGCCGCTCCAGGGTTTCTCTGTCTCACTGGTGTCACCTTGTTCAGCCATTCAGGCCCTGTCCTCTTCCTCACTTGGGCGGCCCTCCCGCCCTTCGGCAGCCAGCGGGGAGCTGCCTGCCTGGCCTGGGCCTGGGTTTAAATGGGAGCCAGGCCCTGCCCCTTCCAGTCAGCTGACCTCCACCGGTTACCCTGGCAACCAGCACCTGTGCCTCTCCACTCACTGCTCTTTACAAGGGGCAGGAGACGGTGCTCTGCCACAGGCAGGCTGGTGGGGCCTGGGGCGGGGGCGGGGGGTGTTGCCTTCCTGCTGCGGGGCGCTGCCTCTCCCTGGGCTCCCTCCAGTGTCTATCAACAGCCTCTGGAGCAGCAGGACATTGGCCACCGTGGTCCCCTGCTTTCCTCACGGCAGGGCCGGCTGACCCTGCCTTGGGCAAGGGATCGGACTAGATGGGACCTCTGGAGCCCCCTTCCAGCTATGCTTCTCTTTTGAGATTTCTATGATCAGCACTCCTGCTGTGAAAGTGCCATGCCCCTGAATCCTCCAGAGAGGATATGGGCCATCCAATGCAGTTTGTTGTTGCAGTCACCAGTCTGCAATCGTCTGTCATAAGCTGCGAACATCTGTGCTGTGTTCCCCATTCAGGAGACACCTCACCCACTTCCCTTACATTTCTGTAAAGTAGCTAAGCCCTTAGCACCCTAAAGAAGCTGCAACGTGTGGAGAAAAAGGACCCCGTGCCCGCGCAGAGACCTCCCACCTCTTTCCACCTACCCCACCCTGCTGCATGTCGTTGGCTGCTGAAGATACCTGCTAAAGCCCAAGCCGCTGAATTCAATCAAGCAACATCCCCCTGGCAGGAAGCTTGCGGGTTCATTTATTAGAGAAGAGAAAAGTTGTAGCTTGCACAATTGGGGTGCTGAACCCACTGCTGGGGGAGCGTTGAAGGCTGCAGCCCCCCCCGGTCCATGGGCACATTGCTGCCTAGCTGCCCTGGGCAGGCTTGTGCCTGGACGAGGTCAGAATGAGGTCTGCCCATGAGGTCGGCAGGTAGGAGACGGGGAGCTAGAAGAGCTTGGCGTCCCAGCCGCAGGAATAGCGGGTGCGGGGGTGCCGGGCCGTCAGCGCGTGCTCCGTGGCGGAGGTTGCTGCTGGTCCAGGTGAGGAACTTTTGGACCTTGTCAACATCTGTGCAGAGGAAAATCCAGCCGTGAGCAGCTTGGCTGGGCTGCGACATAGGAACAAACAGCATGGGAGAGAGGGGAGACCTGGGGACAATCTGGGAGCAGTTGTGACAGCAAGACAGCCGTTGGACCATCTTGCTCCACCAGCTACCAGCAGGACTCTGCCCAGCCGGACAATCTGGGCTCTGATCCTGCTCCAGACCCGAGCCCTCAACCTGTTGCACCCCCTGCTAAGGCCGGGCTCCATGCGTGTGGGGCTGGGTCCCCTTGGGATATGGGTTTCTGGTGCTGTTCTCTGCCCTTGCTCAGCAATGATCCCCCTCCAAGATACCCAGCTCCACCACCATCGCCTTCACACCCTGGTGCCAGGGACCAGCCCCTCAAACTCACAGGTTTCAAAGAACTGCTGCCCATAGGCCTCCTAGATCTCAGGGGGGGCACGGCTCCATGCCTCATGCAGGCTCTGGGTATTTATGAGCGGGGTTTGGAAGCCGCCTTGTCCCCGGAGACAGTAAAGAGCAGATCTCCAGTGACCTCCCTTCCCCATTCAGTGTCCTGCAGCCTCTCCCGTGTCCCCCTCTGCCCCCTCTTCCCCCTGTTCCCCTGCCTGGGGACAAAGTGATTCGGGCTTTAATTGAGAGTTCTGGTTTTCCCTCTGTATCTAATCTCGCTGCATTGTTGGGCTTCTGAGTGTTGCAACCAGCTCTGGGTGAGTCACAACCTGCACATAGGGAATGAGGGCTAGGAAGAGCATCTAAGGGTGTACAGGGGTCATCCCAGTAATATAGCTGGGTGACTTTTTAGAGAGCTGTTTCAGGGCCATATAGAAACTGCTTGGCCAGTCAAAGCCAGTGTTCTGCCTCTTCATTTTCTGGAGGGTTAAAAGTTGAGCCTCGGTGTGCGGCAAGGTGGAGTGAGTTGGGTGTTCCCTGGCATTGTGCCTGGTATTGTGCAAGGGGGCTGGTTTTGCAGTGGTGAGAGCAGCGGGGACAAACATATGCATAGGATGGTTTGGATGGGGCTGGTCCTGCCTTGAGCAGGGGGTTGGACTAGAAGAGACCACCCCTCCCCGCCAGCCTGACTGTGCTGTTCTCCTGTAATTGCTGCCTGATCTGTCTACCCTGCCTTCTGCTTCTCTGCATTACATCCCTCCAGAGGCAACGTGTAGAGGGGGCACGGGTGCCCCCCCAGACCTGGAGGCACCAGTTGCCCATGGATCCCTCTTTCCCTGCTTGCTCCTGGTCTCTCAAACTCAGCCACCCCCTACAGACTCCAGGCCAGTGCTCTAGGGCAGTGTTTCTCAACCTATAGGTCATGACCCCAAAGTGGGTTGCAAGAATATATGAAACCGTCGCAAACACATTTTTTTAATGGATTCTCCTTTAAAGGAGAAAAACATGGGAAACCGTGGCTTTTCCTTTGTAGGCTGGCAGAGTTGTAGCCTGCAAGTGGCTGCTTGGGGCCTCCCACCCCACATACTACAGGGCTGGGGCCTGGGCTCAGTGGATCAGGAGTGAGGGGCACCAGGTCGGGTCTGGCCATCGATGTTTAGAAGTGGGTCCTGGTACAAAAAGTTTGAAAACCGCTGCTCTAGGAGGTCACCGCAGCACCCTGCCATCACGTTTCAGGAGTCGGTGAGCCCCTCCCAGGTCTGAGCACCGCGCAGCTGTAAGCAGGCATCTTATGTGGTGCAGATGGGCAAAGCACGGGCTCTGGCAGGCCGAACGAAGCAGGGAGTGACTGGCAAGTCTCCACCTGTCCTGGGCTGCTGGTAAGAGCAGCGCTGCCACCCAGAGAAGTGCTGGTGCACACAGCCAGGAGAGGAAACCCAGGATCCTAACGAGATGGTGGGAAATCCAGAGCCTGCAGACCCTTGCCTAAAATGATCAGATCACACTGGGGGTGTCAGATCCCCTGGGTCACAGCCAGGAGAGGCTGGGGCGTGATGTGCTCAGCCCTAAGGAGGCCAGTTTGACTGGTGAGTGGCACGTTGGTATGGACACCCGTGTGTCTGCAGCCCTTGAGACAACGTGGGGCCCAATGTCCGGCCTCTCATCATACAAGTGTAAGGGGGAGTCCTACTTGCACAAGAGGCATCAGTGCAGCTTGGAGGTTGGTCTGGTCCAGCCGTCCTGTTCAGTGTCAGATGGCAGGAGTCAGGTGCAGCAGCTGGGGGAGAACGGAGAGCTCCCTTAGCTGGGGAAGCAGGTAGAGGTCACAGACCTGGCTAAGGGCCGGGGACATATACGGCGCAGAGCAAGGGGCGAGCTTCTGCCTGAGCTTCCAATCCTCTGCCAGCTCCAACTCCCAGCTGGGAAGCCTGGCCGTATTTGTTTTCTCATGCTCGCAGCCCCCTTGCACAATTCAAGGCCCAGAGATGGGCTGAAGACAGACAGGTCCTGCAGCTCCTCCCTGTACCATCCACCTCTGCTTCCCCACGGGGGGGGGGGGGGGGTGCGCTTCCTGTCCTGCTGTGGGTGCATCCTGACCTAGGCCTTTTATCTCCTGCAGGGAGCCCTAAGCCATGTGCGTCCCAGCCTTTTGCTGGCTTGGCTTAGAAGAGAGCTCTTCTGTTTGGCTGTCCCCAGGGCTGAGCCAGAGAGCAGAGGTGGGCGCAGTTGCCAGACCGTGCTGGGATCTCTGTGTGGGCCCTTGAGGCATGCTGCACATGCACATGCTCACTG
>NW_017728893.1:1669473-1671538 GCF_001723895.1 Crocodylus porosus | reverse complement strand
CTACTTTGTGTCATTTATTACTAATTATTTTAGCAGTGAGTCTATGCTCAGTGAGGGTAGGCCTCCACCCCTTTTCATTTACTGTTGGGCTAATTAATCCCCAAATTAGTGTGTTTTGGGTCAACGCTAATACAACAGCCAAACTGAAGGTCTGTTTTTACACCAATTTGCCCAAAACCCCCAAGCCTAAAGGCAGACTGAGTGGAGAAAGCCAGCAGGGGAGCTATCAAGGCTTCTGTTCCCAGGCCTACCGCTGACTCACATGGACACAGAAAGGGCACCCAATATATTTGTGCCTTTGTTTGCCCATCTGTAAAAGCTAATAGCACATCCTTTTTTTTAATGTTTTGCAGTCATTGCATTGCAAGATGTCACAGCTTTCCAAGTTACCTCCCCATAGAAATTAAAAACATTCTTCTCTTTTCTAAACTAAATCATCCCTGTTCTTCCAGCCCTTCCTCTTATGTCAGTGCTTCCTAGACTTTTAACCATTTTGGTTTGGTCTCTTCTGGGTTCTGCCCACATCTTTCTGCAGGTGCCAGGCCCCAAACTGTGGTAGGTTAGGGCTGCCCAGAACAAGAACTCACTTCATGCTGCATTTCTACAAATGTAACCTAGGATGGCATTGCTTTTATACAAAATCATGCCATTTACCCACATCAGCTTGCAATTCACTTGAACCGTAGCTCCTTCTCCACACGGCTTTAGCCTAGACAGTCATTAGTCTGCATTTGGGTATCTGATTGTTCCTTCCTCACTTGCCCTCACTGAATTGCATCCTAATTCTTTAAGACTATTTCTCAGCTTTATCCAAATCATTTTGAATCTTACTCCCATCCTGCTTGAGGTCATCTGCAAACGCACAAAGCTTGCACTTCACTCATTAACGACTGGTATTTGAACAGTACCGGACTAGGACACATCCTGGAGGACTCCACTCAATGCCTCCTCCTACTTTTTAAATCCCATTATCCAATCAGTTATGCTCCAACCTTGTATTACTTGCACCTAAATATTGCCTTAGCTTGCTTGAGGCAATGGCACAGGAGCCTATCAAAAGCCATGCTAAAAACGAGGTATGTCGCATCCACTGCCCTCTCCCACCCCATACAAGGCTCATTTACCTTGTCAGAGAAGACAATCACATTGGTTACACCTGACTTGCCGTGAATAAAATCATGTTAGCTATCACTTATCAGCTAGTTATCTTTTAAGCTATTACACACACACACACACACACATACCATCCAGTGTCTTCCCCAGCACTAAAATTAGACTGCTCTGCAATTTGCTTCATCTTCCTTTTCCCCTTCTCTAAACTACTGCATTTGTCCTCTTCCAGCTCTGAGACCTCACCTCACCTCTTAAACATAACAGGTCAATGAGCCTGCAATTAATTCAGCTAATACTTTGAGTGCTCCAAGACGAATCTCATCAGGTCCTGCTGCTTTGAAAATGCTAAGCTTACTCAAATAATCCCCAAATTGTTCTTTTCCTCCTCTGGGCTCACAGCAGTTCTCCCCTTTCTTGATACTAATTGTGCTTGTAATGGGATAGGAGACCTTTTCTGGGAAAATTTGAAGAGAAAAAGGTATTTCAACTTTTTCTTCATCTAAGGATAGACTCCAGCAACTCACCTGCTCCTTGCCATAGCTTCCCCAAAGAAACAGCATAGCTAAATTAGCAACAGTGCATTTCTTTGAAAAACAAACCATTTGCTTTAAGCCTGAGCTCTAGTGACATTGATGATTCCCAACGTAACACTTGGGAACAAACCCATTATATTTCCAGTCAAAATTATCGCTTGCAGCTTGTCTATGTCTAAGAAATCCCTCTCTGCCATGAGACCAAAAGACCTCAAGACAAAACAAGAAGCTTAACACCTTGCCAGATGCATTTGCAAGCACAATCCAAGTGAACAAGGACTAGGCTTCTTTATTATGGCCCAGCCCTGTTTTCAATCAGTGTTTCAGAGCATCACTACCTGGTAACACAAAGCTACATATAACCTAGGCACCATCCTGCCCTCTCCCTTCTCTAAACCGGTGGTTTCAATCTTCGCTCA
>NW_017728893.1:1661976-1669373 GCF_001723895.1 Crocodylus porosus | reverse complement strand
AAGGGTTTTTCTGCCCCCTCTGCGCTTCTTTTAGAAAAGTGAAGGAGGGCTCGAAACCCCTCCGCTGGCATGGGCTCGTTGTGATCGCTGTTGCGGGCGTCTGTTCTCATTATTCGGCTGATTTGGGGGAAATTAGGAACTTGCTTTTCTTTTCCGCCTGCCCCTTTTTCCTTCCATGAACTCCAAATCTGGGTCGCCCACCGCGATGCGCCCGCCATAAGTTTCTCGGTTGTGTTTGGGGGTGAGTTTTCGGGGGGAGGGGTATTAAAGGATCCTTTTTAAAAAAAGAAATAAATCAATCGACAGCTGCTTTTCTTTGGGGTGGGGAGAAGCCCGAAGTCGCGTGCCACCCGCTCACCCATCCCTCCCGCATTGGCATTGCTGGCAGGCTGGGTCTTCATTTATTTTTAACTTCTCACTGGTGGAGGTTGTAAACAGGTCGTAGTGGCACCGAATCCATCTTAAAAAAAAACAAAAAAAAAAACACACCATCTGGGTAAATCCGACTTTGATTTCCTCCAGCCGGCGATCAGAGAGGATCAGAAACCCTCTTTTTGTCAAAATTGGCCTGTGTCTTGGCTGACGTTTGGGGCTGTTTATTCTGGATTGGATCTATTATTACTTATTGTTATGATGGTGATGATCATTGTCATCTTTCTCCTTCCCCACCTCCACCCTCCCCGAGTTTTTTCAGCTCTGCCCAGAGAGCACATGATGGGGTAATGGCACCCTCCTCTCCTTCTCTTGCAGCCACACGGCTTATAACCGGCCTTCCTAATGGCTAGAGGCAGATAAGGCGATTGCTGCTGGGTCCTGCTCAGTCATCAGAGACAAGATAGGCTCCTGGCCGGTCCCTCCACCCACCGAGAGCAGTCAGGTTTGCGGTTGGGAGGTCATGAACAACGCAGGAGGGCTCTTCTCCCTGCCCGCCATGCAGCTACAGTCAGGTAGCTCCTTCCCTCGGCAAACTTGGCGCTGGGATTGGTGCTCCAGTGTTGCAGAAAATGCCATCCCCTGCCGCTCCGGTGTGACTTCAAAACAAAAGTCCCGTGCAAGCCAGTGACGGCGAAACTTTATGGGGGGGGTTCTTTTTTTTTTTTTCAGTCCTCTTCCTTTGACGTCAAGTCCAGAAACGCAGCGCAAGGGGGCCAACGGCATCTTGAAAGTATTTTTCTTAACTTTTTAATCCCGAGCCATTTTAGTTCTGGCCAGGCTCAAGGCACTCGTGCTTACAAAAACAAATTGAGATGCGCAGAATTAAGATGCGATGTCTGAAGAGGTTTCGTCTATTGTTAAACGTACTTTTTTCCCACACCCCCCCGAGGTGGCTGTAGGCAGGTGGTTATCTGATGCGTAGTTTTTTCCCCCGCTGCGTAGGGAAAGATTGTGGCCGCGCTTTGCTTTTTAGGAGAGGGTTGTGGTTTTAGTTAGTCTCCTGTAGTAATTTCATTGACTGCAGTGCCAGCTGCATGGAGAGCAGGCTGATCAACTTGCAGCCTCCACTTCCCTGCTGTTAAACTCGGCCAACAAATGATTTGTCACTCCAGCAGATGTTTTTGCATTTAGGTCAGCGAGGACGCTATCAACTGGCGTGTCTTGCTCTCCCCAAGAATAAAGTCCAGATAGAGTAAAAGCACTCTGCAATATCAACCTACCCCAGCCTGAGAGACTGATTGCACAAAGATTGCCCGCATAAAAACTATTACTCAGATAAACAGTGTATTTTTTTGACAAGTTGACTGTGTCAGGTTATTTTTTTTAAAGCCTTTAAACTGTGGCTGGAGTTACCCCCAAAAATGGTTTGTCTTTCCCTTCTCTTCAGGGCAAAACCTGAGCAACTTTGAGACTTGGAAACCACAAAACAATTCAAAGCTAGTCTCTCTGGTCACCTTTTTCTGCAGGAACATGAAATAAGATTGTAAGCGTGAAACAAATGAGCAGCTCATGCCCACCAAAATAACTCAGAAGTTGCCAGTGAACAAGTGACTTTTTTAGTCATCTGTACAGATGAGGCTTTCAGAGCTGAACCTCCCAGACTGGTGTTGCGTTTAATCCTTTTCATGTGCAGCCAGGTTGGTAAAATAGCAACTGTGTGATGTGGGAAGAGAGGTAGTGACCGTGACTGGTCAACCCGCCTGTGGGGACATGGAGGACGGACAAACAGAAAATGAGTTTTTCCCTACGAGATGTTCAGCGACACAGAGTCAATGCATCTAGAATAAAGAAGCAAATGCTTCAATCTGGTGCATTATTAACCTATGGAACTCCCTGCCTCAATATTTTGAGGGTCAAAGCTGTAGGGTTTGCAAGAGGATTTGGTGCTTTTTTTCTGACAAATGAGGCTATACCCCCTTATTTTAAATAGTGAATGGGAATATAAACCCTCATCTGGGCATGAAGCAACCATTAAGTGATGGGTATGGAAATAAACTGTATGGGTGAGTCATTCTGTAATGGTCTAGTTGGCTTTCGGCTCCTTGCTTCTTCTGATGCATCTGTTCCTGGCTTTCATCAGAACCAGGACCATGGGTTTTTGTCTGGCTGTGTAAAGGACTGCGATTCTGAACTCTGTCTTGGTGGTTGTGCTTTCTGAAGCCAGCATGTTAACAGTCAAAAATAAATGAAGTTTTTCTCTTCTGGTTCCCTGTGATCATGCTTCAAACTCTGTTTACCTCCTCTCAAGGTTGACATGGTCAATGACTTCAGACAACTCAAGTTCAGGTCTTCCCAAATGGGAAGTAAAGCCTGTCGTCAGGCTGCAGGTTTGACCCAAATTGCTTGCTTGGTTGTGGGTGCCTATTAAAGTAATAAGTGACGTTATGTTTTGTTTAAAGGTGACAGAGTTAGTGCTTGATAACTGTCGATCCAGCAATGGCGAAATTGAAGGTCTGAATGACTCCTTTAAAGAGCTGGAGTTTCTCAGCATGGCCAACGTAGAGCTGACATCCCTGGCCAAGCTCCCTACCTTGAGTAAGCTCCGAAAGGTATGTATCTTCAGACAAAAACCCATCGGTTCTCTCTTGCCAAAGTCGTATACCTTGAAACCCACCAACAGTTAAACTACTTGCGTATTTCCATAGTCACAGTCACGTTTGCATCTCATTGAAATATTTTACTAAACATTGCTAACTAAAGAATTAGGTCTTTAAGACCCTAAATGTAAGTAATGATGGTTTCAAACATTAATGAGCCAAAGTACTGAAAAAGCATCACTTCAAAACTGTGTTAATGATGGCCATCCCATTCTGTTGTAAAGAAAGGGGGTCGGGAGCAATCACATTAGGTGAAGTGCTGGAAGCACTGAAATCATTTTTTGTTACCTGTAAGGAACCAGCTTCAACCTACTCTGTTGACCTAAAGCCTGTACAAAGATCCAGTGCTATGTTTTGCATCCCCACGTGAAAAATAAAGCCTGGAAACATTTTAAGTTTGCACGATGCTAAACATGTTAACTGAGCAGTTGGAATCGGTGAGATCACTTGCCAACTTACAGTCTGATGATGTGCTTAAGTGTCTGTAGACACCCAAGTATGAAACTAGTTAATGATTTACCACTACCAAGTACAGGTGTGAAGAGCTTCTGAAATAAATGTTAGGCTCTAAAGAGACGTACATGTGATCAACATGGGTTGCTTTATTTTTAACCAGACTTCGTTTTATACAAGTAATCTGAGGTTTTACAGGCTCTACAGGAAGTCCAATAGTCTTGTGATGCATGTGTTCTTTCAATAAAATACAGGCTCTTGGTTGGTTTGATTGCTATCAGAATCATCTAATTATCCAACTTTTGTGTGCTGTAGCTGGAATTGAGCGACAACGTCATTTCGAGAGGCCTAGAGGTCCTGGCAGAAAGATGTCCAAATCTCACATATCTAAATCTAAGTGGCAACAAAATCAAAGATCTCAGCACTGTGGAAGCCCTTGTAAGTACAAAGTAAGATTCTTAGAAGATTGCAATGTGTTAAAGAAGTCAGAATCTTTCTAGCATTTGAAAAGATGATAATTTTGTAACTGAATGCAAATGTAATGTTTGTAAGTGCCTGACGATAGAAGGTCACAGCAAGTAGAAGGGATAAGTACAACTAACACGGTTTAAATAGGAAATCAATAAAACACAAAAAGATAATAAACACGATGGCTTAACTGTGACATTCAACAGAACTGAACAGTATCCAAAGAGCAAAATTCTCACTATTTCCCCAGCCGTAGGTAACTTTTTGTTGCCAGTTCTGGCAACATTTGAATCTTCTTTTTTTTTAATTTCTGTATCCCACTTTGGCCAGTATTGATTACTCCTATTGCAATAAATGCATCATCCTATGGTTCATTAGAGAGAGACTTGTAAAGACTCTGTAGTAATCAATTTTGTGTCAGCCATGGGATTTACGAGAGGAGATGTATTCAAACTTGTGATCTGTCAGTGATAGTTGTGTATTGCCGGGCCTGTATTTGTTTTCAGTGGTTAAAATGCATTAAAAGACGGTATGATTTCTTTAATAACAACTGATTATGCTAAAAAAAAGTTAAACTGCTTGGTTAGTGAATGAAAGGTATCCACAAGACCACTTTTAACAAGTGGTTTGTGCCCTAGTGAAAACAGTTAACAAATTTTTAATTAAGTTTTTGGAAGCAAGCTGCTAATCTTTTATGATTAATTTTGCTGGTCTTGGGCTAAACGAGTGTTTTAGAAACTTGGTAATGATAGTCTGCCTTGAATCTCACTGGTTCGAGTCGTCACAGAGATAAAATTGTTTCTATTTAAGTTAATTATACTTGTTGCATACTTGTTTAAGTGCCAAAACTACCCGCTGAAAGTGGTGTCTCTTATACGTGGCCCACAAAAACTGCAATTTTCATAGCATCATTGAAGTATTTAAAAGAACACCTCAAACAGCTAATGACTATAATGGGCTACAGAACCCAGATCTCCTACTCCCTAAGCAGGATTACCTCTATCAGCACATCCATAGCTGCCCCTTTCAGGCCATGGAAAGCTGTCTCTCCACCAGGCATGGTAGGATTGGTGCTGGGACACAGTTGGCTGTGCTGACCACAGAGAATGGGAGAGCCCTGAGTGATTTATAGGATCATATTTCTGAAGAGGGATGTACTTTTGGGGGTTCCAGAAGCAAAGATGTGCATCTTAATGGGAAGTAACGTGGGTCAAAGCTATTTCAAAAGTAAGTATAGAGAGAGGGGTGGTATCCCTGGTCTTATGGGGAAGGAACTTTGACTGTCAGCACCAAGACCTTCTTAAATGAACTCTGGGCAATGGGAAACAGCAAAGGAAAAGAGAAGGTGGTGGGTATACACAGTAAAATCAATGACATTTAGGAGGCAACAGTACAGTATTTGGAGGTACCAAGTAGTTATTTCATCTTGGTGAGTAATTTTTTAATTCATTTTCAGCAAAATCTCAAAAACTTGAAGAGCCTGGACTTGTTCAACTGTGACGTCACAAACCTGGAAGATTACAGGGAAAGCGTTTTTGAGCTGCTTCAACAGATCACCTACCTAGATGGGTTTGATCAGGAAGATAATGAGGCTCCTGACTCAGAAGATGAGGATGATGAAGGTAAGTTCTCTAAACATGCAGTTGTTAGTTATGCCATTCAGGCGATACCTAAATATAAAATTGGAACTAGAGTGACAGTTGAACTGCTGGAGTACAGATCAGCTACATTTTTGAAGCGTAGGCCAGTATCAAATAGTGCTTCTATTGAGTAATGAGGGCAGAGGGAGTGCACTTGCAAACAGTGTAGTCATGGGTGCTGTGCAGTTAAAGGAGAATTGCACTTAGGAAAACATGAGTACAAAACTTTTTACTGAGACAGAACTATATAGAAGCAGTCATTTTATTGCTGATACCAAAAGCTTTTTTTGTACCCATCATTTTCATATTTGATTCTGTGGCTCATTCGGTTTTTAGAAGCTTATTTAAGATGAGTTTACAAACAAGCCTTTGAGGTTTAAGTAAAGCTGTAAGAAATTACCTGCCTTTCAGAAGGGGATGAGGAGGATGAAGAAGATGAAGATGAAGCTGGTCCACCAGGAGAGTACGAAGAAGATGAAGATGAAGATGATGCAGGTTCAGATTTGGGGGAGGGTGAAGAGGAGGAAGAAGTTGGTCTTTCATACCTGATGAAGGAGGAGATCCAGGTAGGACTTTCCCTTTTCTGCTATAAGACTTAGGATTTTCTTGACACTGTCTGGCTATAAATGTGTAATAATTTAAATTTGTGTAAGCAGAATCATGTAAATCCACTATCATAGGTGAGCAATAGGCTACTTTAGAGAGACCTTTTACTATCAAACAAGTGCATTGCAGTAGGAGAACCACTGCTCTTTGGTATTCTACATTGTCTTGCTCAATGAAATGCTTCAAGATTCATTACTGCACTGGCTTGAAGAGTTAGTGGTGTTCTCTACCAGGTCACCAGGTCAGATTTTGAGGAGAAAAACCACCTTCCAAAGCTAAAACAAAATCTCATTTGAGGATCTGACTAAGAACTTGGCAGTAATTCTTTTAGAAAATGAATGAATGCTTGATTGGTGGGGGTGGCAATCTTGTTAGAAACCTGAGTATACTTAGTGGCTTCTGTGTACGGCGGCTGCCAGGAGGTGAAGAACTGTAGCATGGGCTAAAGAAATTGGGGAACTAAAGTACTCCTAATGTTACCACAACAAAGCTTGGTAACAGAGGAAGGACTCCTTTCATTTGTTGTCGATGGGGAGTAGGCTGTAGCCAACATTAAGCACACAGTTCAGAAAGTCCCGTCTTAGCCATTTCAGTATATTTTGGAAAGTGAAAATGAGGACTGGAATCGGCATAATTATACACCAGCTAAACCTGGACTTGAATAAATTCAGCAAAAGCACATCTTAAATTTGCATGTCGGTTAAAGATGAAATTCCAGAAGGAATTGCTAAGTGTCTTTTAAACTTTTACCAGATGTTGTACAGCATTTCATTTGGCAGATAATATATTTGCAAAGATAGTACCTATATGCAAAAACTGAGTTTGTCCTCAGTTCCTGCTATTGCAGTTATACTACCAGAGATCTCGGTGTATGTGTCTAACATTTCTAGGATTTCCTGTAGCCAAGTGGCCTAAATTTGTCCAGTTACCCCATTTTATAAAGCAACTTTTGTTTTGTTTAGAACTAAAACGGCGCTGGACGTATAAACTCTTTTTTTCTCCCTTCTTGTTTGACTTCCGTTACCAACAAAAAGGGTTCTTATCAGCTCTTGCTGTTGTAGACCACTGTATTTTGTAATACTCTTCTTGAGATGTTTTCACAACTAGTTGGCATAATTATTATTGGTAGGTCAGAAGTAACAGCAGAAAAAGACTCCAAATACAGGACCAGCCTTGGTTTTATACATCTTTGCTAACC
>NW_017728893.1:1649311-1661376 GCF_001723895.1 Crocodylus porosus | reverse complement strand
CATTTTCCAGTTGGTCTAACAAAAGGTATCATTTTGGAACCAAGAGTTCTAGTTTTTTGTATGTCTTTCACATTTAAATGAATTTTCATATTTAATAATGCATCGGGGGTATCAGAATTCATTCTGATTTAGGTGTTATGGGGAGGGGGAATAACCTGTTTGACTTAATCTTTGAAACTTTAAGAATTATAAAGGGAATTCATCCTGCAGAGAGAAGATACTAGTATTAAGTGTATAGGGCACAGCGGAGTAAAGACTTATGGGAACTGAATATCAGGAGTTGTTTGCCTGCAGAAGTGACTTACTTCCATATGCTCATGTATAAGGTTAATATGAAAAGCCCAAATAAGATATTGGGATCCATTACAATAAATCAAATGAGTACAGCAAGGCAAAAAGGTAAAAGATGGTGGCAGAAAATGTTTAATGAGGACAGCTGCATCTTTCCTGCTCCTTTGTTTGTCTTTAGAGTTCAGTCTGTCCAGGGTGTGGATCAGTCATATATTTGTATAGCTTTTGGATGCTAGATAAATAATGGTCAGCTGTAAGTTCATACCAGTCTCTGCTAAGGATTATGCAGAAAATATCTGTACTGTGATGCACAGAGTGGGGCATTTTATTTATAGGCAGCTTTTCCTTATGAGGGAGAAGTGGCCAGATTTAGCCACAAGGCTGGTATGGATCTCTTGGGTCACAGAATCCCCTGCTATTGCAGTCAGCCTCATATAATCCCTTTAATAAATGTTAACAAAGCTGGGTCTTAAAAGTAGTTAGGGTTTTGCATGCCCTCCCCCTCCAACCACTTCTGATGGCTAAAAACGTCTTCTAATTTCCAGCCTGAATTTATTCATAGTCACAGTGCTAAAAAATTGGTTTTGCGTAGCCCTTTTGCCTGTTTCCATACAAAATGCCATCCGGTAGCCAAACACTAGAACTGAGGGCTCGACTAGAAGCTGTTTGCACTATGCGTGTTGTTTAATAGACTGTCTTTTTGGAGACTTTTAAACTGGTCTTTAAAATCTAAGCTGGCAAAACTAACTTTTCACTCTTTCAAAAGCAGCACTGTACTTGCTACCTCCCATTAAGCAATCAATGAAGATGTTTAATTGTCTAGAACAGGGGTCAGCAACCTATGGCCTACAGGCTAGATCCAAAAGGTTGCTAGCCCCTGGGCTAGAAAGTATTCCTCCAGTTGGATCTAAATTGCATTTCATACTTTCACCAGCAGAGCGCATAGTTGGCCAGCTGAATCAAATATTTCTATGGTTAAGTGCAGAACTCGGATACTTAAATTAGTTTCTTTCAATTGATACCTCATTCTGTCTCCATACCACCACATTTTCTGTATGAAACTCTTAAGACGGGGTGAACATAGACTTGGAAAAGAAAACTTAAATGGGTCTCTTCCTATTTCAAATCTGTTTAATCTCATATGCTGACTGTAGCATATAGGTATAATTGGATTCAAGTGTGCTTTGTATTGAAGAACAGCCTGTTTCCAATATGAGGTATATGCTCAGTGTGACTTGTATCGCCAAAAAACCCAGCTTTCCACTATTTATGACCTCAAAAATGTGTACAGCTAATGTAGAGAGAGAGAGAGATGACAATTGAAATAGGCTTGTTATTCCTTAGTCTCTTATTCCATCTAGACTTGAAGAAGTTAATCAGATATATACATGTATAACTTCTTTCCCCAGCTGAGGGTGTCCGAGGGGAGAAGAGGAAACGAGAACCTGAAGATGAAGGCGAAGAAGAGGATGATTAATTTGTTACAGAAACAAATAGGACCAGACTCTTAAGTTACAGAATACGCAATAGTGATCATGTACCATAGATGTCCCTACAGAAAATAACATGTTAACTTTTTATAGGAAAGGTGTGGTTTTACTATTCTTGCCCTTTTTATCATTCCGAATATTATGTAATAACCTTGTTAGTGAAATATGTAGAAAACAATTTTCAACCCTATAATCACTGAATTCATTGTCAAGTTTTCCCCTAGAATTTTTTTTTGAATTTTTGTTTTATACAAGCTTGCTGTGTTGGTCATTATTAACCCACAAATAAGACAAGAAATGTTTTACATGGATTTAGTATGGTGGATTTTATTCAGTATTTTAAAACTATACATAAGCTGAAATCAAAGATACTTTATGATAAAAATCAAGTCTCTATGAAATGAGAAGTAGTTCTATCCAACTGAGCTTGACCACGAGTTCAGCTTGAGATCAATATGTTGACTACACCTTATTTTAACTTGTTAAATTGTGACTTTTTTTTTTTTAAGAGGGTCTCGTACTACTTTTTTTTTTTCTGTTTTATAACTTACGAGGAAACCTAAACAAGTTTAAGGACTATTTTTCCCTAGCTTCTTCAGAAGTTTGCATGTTTGCTTGAGGACTTGCTGGATGTCTGAGGATGTATTTTATTAACTCTCACTTCTGATGAAGTGGTAAAATCCTTAAGTCTCTTTCTTCCCTCCTCCCTCACCCCCAAAATGGGTACTCATATTTTAATAGCCATTCAGAAGAGCCAGTAACCCAAAGTTTTAAACTGTCTAACTAAAAATCCCTTTTCCTCTAAACTGTTTTCACTTGGCTCTGCAATCTTGTGAAATTTCCACCTGTACAGGTTTCCCTCACTTTATGCTGTACATGCGTTCCGGGAAAATGGCACATAACTCAAATTTGCATAAAGGGAACCCACTTTACAATGTAACAAACAGGGATATGTTCCAAGACCTCAACTGGACTGACCCCCAGACCCATTTCTACCACTTTTACAAGACAGTTTTGGTATTCGTCAACAGCAGACGGTACACGCAAGCACAGGGGGCACTATCATAATGGGGATGGCAACTACAGAAACACGTTGCAGACCAACAAGTGAGGAGCACAGATCTGCACAGGAGGCTATATTTTGGTGGTTGTCATTCCCACAATGCACTGCACAAAGCAGCTGGCTGCGGGCTTCCACCACGCAGATCACATAAGAGTGAAATTGCCTTGCATATAACAAATTTTTGGTATAAAAAGGGTCATCGCGTAAGAGCGAATTTGCACATACAGAACCTACATAAAGCTAGGGGGAAACCTGTAGTTGGAAGATAGCTTTGGGCTATGTAGGACCTGCATTTTTAGTGCAAAAAGCAATGGGTAACTCCATCTAGCACCCCTTTTTCAATTAAAAATCATCAAAGCCCTCAACACCATAAAAAGATAGCATAAGCCCAGTTTTTTCAAGTTACTTCTTAACCATTCATATATAAATTGTACTTTATCATTTTACCTATGTGTTCAGCAGTAAGTTGCTTTGAAGATGAACTAAGAACCTGCAGAAACTTTTTCTGCTAAACACAGCTGGCTGCAAGGGCAGGAGATGTGCAGACTACTGCTCCTGGGTAGACCACTTGACCAACGCCTCTTACTGAATTCTGGTGGGTGGATGCACACGCACCTCCTTTAAGTCGATCTGGATTTTGAAGCGTACTCTTATCGCACCTCCTTTGTTTCAAATAGATACTGAACCAAATATCATACACAGCTTTATTAAAGAGACATTTTTGTATGTTGTCTAAAAATAAAATAACTGTCATTAAACTGGGAAAGGATAGTAGGGGGATTTTCTGGATTTTGATAGTAATGTGTGAATATTTTAACAAGGCATTTCATGCTCTGATTGACTGTAATTTGTGAGTTATGACTCAAAATTTAAAACACTGCAGGGTTGAGAAGGCCTGAAAAGCCCAATTTCTTATGTAGGTTTCTTTTTTTTCCCCCTAACTAGAGCCTTTAAAAAAAAAAAAAAAAAAAAAAAAGTTTTTTCCATGTAGCTGTAAAGCACTGCCAACTTTTAACGATAGCTGAGTTAAGTGTTAGGTGCGGTTGGTAAAGATTTAGAAATAAATTGATTGTGAATGGCTTTGAAATTATAAAGCAGGATGTCTCTAAAGACCCTTGAAACTATATTTGCAATTGCAGCCTAGTTCCCACATTTGCATTTTGAATCCTGAATGGACTAGTGAACCCCTGTCTCGTCTTGGAGGCTCTGTGTTCAAGGTGGTTTTTCTACACTCATCTCAGTTTGCTTTGATCATTTTATTGTTTGCTTTTTTTTTTGTCTTGGCAACTAAGCCTATTATTTACAGACCTGTATTTCAGAGGTGCTTCTCAATATAAGGCTTATGCTATAACATCTTGTATTGAGGGCTCTTAGAATTGTTCTTAAATAGAAAGGGATTTTTAAGTGAAATTACTGTGTTTCAGTGAAAGTGACTGAAGTTAACAGGAGCTTTTGTGTAATAAAGGAGTCTGCCTTTAAATCATGGTAACATTTCATTATGTTTAACTAAAATATTGACAGAATGGGATCAAATCAAGCTTTGGAGAAGTTAGCAGAGCATGTTGTGGGGGGGTCTTCTCTCCCCTGAACAATTTAGCGTAGTGATCAGTCACTGCTCACCAGAGTCTGAGCCTCATATTCAACTACATTTAAGAAAGTGTGTTGTTTTTGCAAAATGTTAATATCTAACTGAGGTTTTGTGTGTCAGCCAGTTTGACATGCAATCAAGATAATCCAGCTTTTTTGGTTTTGTGGGGGTCTTTTGTTTTTTCTTTTTCTTTTTTAAAAAAGCAAGGTGTAATGCAAAGAGCCTCTGAAACTTTTGAAACTTTTGTCTTTTTTTGGCTTGGTGGGTGGTCTTTTCATGCAAACTATGTAAGGGCGGGTTTTATATTCTGTAGAAGTTTTTGTCCTATTTTAAATGCTCTTTGTATGGCAGTATGTATATAGTGCGTTCAGTCCCTTATCAAACTTTCTCCTTTAAACTTTGAAGTAATTGATTTTGTGCAACTGTGTTTTGAATAAAGCCATGACAGTGTTAAATAAAGCAAAAACCTGCAGCACTCTTCTGATAATTTTTAGTTGTAATAAAAAAAAAATGTTTCTTCCCCACGTGTGCTGTAAATTTTAAATTAAAATTTTTCAAACTGAATTATTTCAAATAAATTGAGAATCTCTTGTTGTATTGAATTGCTTTTCTAGCGTGTAGCATCCGTTGCTTTGTAGTTGCATTTGTTTGTACTTAAAGAGCTGGCATTTTAGTTCTCGGCTTTATCTTCAGTTAGTTAAGTTCAAGATAATGTGTAACAGATCCAAAAGCAATTGTCTTGAAAAACGCATGTCGACATCTATTTTGTGCACCTAAAAATTAAGAGCTGTGACTTCACTGTGAGCTTTCAGCGGTAGCAAGATAAAAGTCCTCGCTTAAGAAATCTCTCCTACATTTTTCAATATTGATAAGAAATACAGGGAAGAGGCTTTTTTAAAAACTAGCTAGTTTAGCTGTCCTTTTATACCTCGTACTACTTTTCTGTGTAAAGTTTTTTTTTTATTATTGAAAAGAAGCACACACCTTTCTGAAGTTCCCCAACAGATGAAGAAAGTTCTACTTTTCAGTGCAAGCCATACAGCTTTGTACAGCAAATAAGTCTTGGTGCTCTTCTCACCAATATTTTCAATTCTGTATTTTAGGGTGTTAGGTAAAATGTTAAAAAGGATGATGCCAAGCTGATGGACAGACACTTAAAGCTGCAATTTAGTGAATTTGTAGTATTTTAGAACTAATGGCAGTAACACCTAGACGCCAGTGTCCCCCATGTACCAGGAGCTGTACAGACATAATCGGAGTCGTACCACAATTGAAGTAATATAATATCTATAAACCAAATTCCCAGCATTGTCTTGAAAGTTGTGTAGAACCGCATGTCTTCCTGAATTCGGCTTTCCCAAGACTTTAGTGTTAAACATTGACATAGATTTCCTTCCTTAAATATAGGGGAGCTAATCTTCATAGTGTATGTCAAAACTTCAGTGAGTGATAAACCTAAAATTATGTTTCTTTGAAAGCATTTGTTACCAGGCTGCTAATACTGTTTGCATACCCTAGACGAGGACTGTTAAAGTAAACTGCAGCTAAACCCATCTGGCTTAGAGCTGTGAACTTAAAATATAGTTTCAGGGGTGTAGGTTGTAGCCATGTTGATCTAAGGACAGCAGCAGACAAGGCTTTTTGGATAAATCTGATATCTTTTATTAGACCAAAAAATATAGTGATGTTGTGTTTGGGAACCCTGGACTTCGTATGTAAGGGTGTTACCTGGATACTTCAGACCTAAACTTAAGCTCGGCCCTTCCTCTTTCTAAGGTAGGTTCACTGGAATAAAATTAATTTCCTCTTTGTTCCTTTCAAGGATGGCAAAACTTTCTCTGCAAGACCTCATTGCTTTTATTTTGGTATTAGTCCTGTATGTGTAGGGAAAATCCCCTTAATCCCCTTACTTAAGCAGCTAGTAACTGAGCTAGCTTTTTTCCTTCTGGATGAAGAACTATGCTCCGGTGATCTAGTTGAAAAAGCACTTTCAGGCCTTCAGGGTTAGCATTAGTTTATGCACTTATTTTTCCCTGGCTTTTTTTTTGGAGGGGGGCAGGATGGAATATCATTACACTTTCCCACAATGGCAAAACAGGCTACTTCCATCTTTCATGTGCAGTGCCAAAGTTTTGTAGCCTTGTCAATCTGCTCTGAAAGGCAAAGTTTGTGTTCAGAGGGAACATTAATTGTGCTGTAGGGTTCTTCAAATAAAAGGTGAAGACCTGCAGCAATCACTCCTATTCAGAGCGTGAGTGTGGATTGAAAACGTGATGGGAGCCTCATGTTTCTATCCTGCATGACCTGCCGCAAAAGGCCCTTCTCGAAAGAGTTCTTTGAAGGGAAGATGCCAGGAGTTTAAGATGATTAGCCCAATGCCGATAAGTTTTGAAGCATGAAGGTTTCTATGCCAGGGTGATTGTGTCAGTGAGCACCAAGGGCAACCTGAGTAACTTCCAAAATAATGGCAGCAGGGAACAGCCCTGTTGCGGAGGGAGGGGGGGGGGTACATGCCCCCCACCAGTTGCCTATGGCTACAACCTGTACCCCTGGCACAGGAAATACTCATGTGTGTCTCCCAAACTTCGCAGCAGGGGCTGAGCTATGACTTGCCATTACCTGGCTGGGATTTGCCAGAGTTGCCCTCCCTCCCTCCGTGCTGCATCCTTGGCTGGCACAAGGCAGCTTCCAAACAGTGTGACCCTATGCTCTGCCTTGCCTCTTTGCCCAATTTTACCTACCTATGGCAAAGCAGGGCTTAATATAAGATGGAGTCCAAGAGGAAGAATGATTGGACCTCAAAAGCTTGTCCGAGTTGATCCCAACCAGAGAGTTGGTCCGATAAGAGATATCACCCACAAAAATCCTTGCCTCGTATTTCTTGCCCCATCACAGCTGCTGTATCCCTCCAATACAACTAACACATTTACTACAACATTCTTCGTGGTAGTGCAAACACTGGCTCACATTTTTTAAAGGTTAGACTAACAGATTCATGATTGGATCAACGAAGGCAGGATCTAAACCAAATACTAACATCATGCCAAAGAAATCAGGTCAACAGAGATGATCTTGTTCTCCCCAGAGGTGATCCCATGTGAACGTTTCATGTTCTGAAGATTCAAACCAGTAAAAGTCTCCAAGAAATGCATGCACATGGTGTATAATGGCGCATAATTTGGAGAAACATTTTTGTCACGCTTATCATGGTACTATCTGAGCATTTAAGAACACATTCTGGGCTATCTGTAAATGCTTTAGTTTCAATTTTTTATTTTTTTTTTATTGAAGGAAAAATTAAAGTCCCAAGTAAAGCGAGGCAAATAACAAGAGACTGGCCAAAGACAATTGGTTTCATGGTAACTCTGAGATGCATAGATGAATGCATATAAATGCCTGAATTATAAGATTACAAGACCGTTTTGGCAAGTCGATTCAGAACTCTTGAAACCAAGAAATGACGATGATTAGCACGAGAGTTATGTGTTTCAGCTATTTAAAAAGATTAGCATCATCCACTGCTGTAGAGTGGCGCCGCCCAGAGATAATATGGGCTTTGTGGGGACGCAGCACAAATTAGAGCAGCTTTATTTCTGGTAAAGATCAAGTCTGTCGCAGCACAGACATACTTTACATAGAGCAGGCAGGACTTGTGGTGATACAGCAGCTGACATGGACTTGCTAATAATGCTGAAACGTATCTCACTGATAATCTGTGCACTCTTACTGAAGAAGTGAAAGGCTGCAAAGGCAATCTGTTCCCTGTGGCACAGCAATCCCACTTCAGTCTGAACAGCTCACACCAAACTATGGCAGGGTTCCTATCTCATTTGTTGGCAGGACTTTTCAAGCTCTTCCAGGCAATAAAGCATTACTGAACTGAGATAAGTTGAACTGAATCAAGGGTGGCTCCCGGCCTCTGTGACTGGGAGCAGGTATTGGTGAAGGGATACTCTTAACCTCATCATCTTGCAATCAAAATAAGAGAAGTTGGGTTGGAGGGACCTCCATAGGTCATCTAGTCCAATACCCTGTCCGAGGCAGGACCAAGCCAATCCAAACCATCCTATACAAAGCCATAATCTAGCCTCTTAGTAAAATTAAATTAGATAAAACATCCAAAAACTGCCACAGGTGAGGCAAGGGAATCACAGCAGCCAATGTCCTGCATCTATAAAAGGTTCACAGATGCTCAAGAGATCCCAGATAGAGAGCAAGGCTAGAGAGGAAGGCAACCCTGCCTCCAAGTCCATACCAATCAGGCCATACAGTATAAAATTCCTTCCTGACCCGAAGTATGGTGAGGTCCTATCAATGCCATACTTTTCCAGACCTTTACACAACCCAGGCAGTAAAGCCATTTTTGCTCCCTTAGTATCCAACAGTTCTTTCAACAATATTATTTCCTACTCGCATGTGTGGTGCCCCACACCCACTCTGTTCCAATAGTCTTCTCTCTCTAACAACCTGCAATTAGGTATTGCCCCAACAGTCACCAGCATTATCCTTTGCACTTCCCCAAAGCCACTCAACAGCGTTCTCGCACTACACAGGAAAGAGAAGACGAAGGGAGACCCAAACTCACCCAGCACCACCAAGGCCACCCACCCTCACCTCTGCCCCTATTGATCCCTTGGCCATTTCCAGACCTGACTCCCTGTGGTGGGGGGGCTCGTCTTCACAAATCCACTACCCATCTCTGGCTTTCTGCTGGACTCTCGCAGGTGCTCGGCTCCGCACCAAAGCTCTCGCAGGCCAAACAACTCTGCTCCAGCAGCCTTCCTGCCTGCTACGCTAGCTTAATGCACTGCCATCTCCCCAGCTGCTGCCAATACTGACTCCTTTAAGCTCCCACCCCTCCACTGGCTGGGCCAAACTAACGTGCATTTCCTCACTTGCTTCTTATATAGCTCCCAGAGTCTGTGGGACCAGAAATAGGTGGCCTTTTGCCCTTAAAGGGACCTTTGGAGCCCTAATGGATTAGGGAACCCTGCCAAGGGCTTGACTGGGTGAGGTGGCATCACAACAGATGCAGTCTCATAGTCAAGGGCTGTGATCCAGATATCCAGGTACGACTTCCAAAAGATGCCTTCCTCCCTGTGCAGATTTGTCTTGCTGTCCAGAGAAACAACACGTGAGGGAAGGATGTCTGGGATACTTGCCGAAGCTGGGCACCATTTGTGCCTTTGAAAATCACCCCCCTACCTGATGATATCTTATCTTTCCAATAACCGAAGACTTCCAATCAAGCCTTAATTCAGATCTATTCCTGGAAGGGGCCCAGGATAAATAACTAATTCTCAGAAGCACCTCAATGGATGATGTTTTGTTTCATGGGCACATTGCCCTGATGGCATGGCTATTGTCAGAGCCAGTCTAACGCAGCACAGGGACTCCTACCCCTGTTCAACAGTAGCCACTGGAGTGATCACAATACACTGCCTGTCTCTACCCCTTCCCCCCTTATTTTCTCCTTCCTGGGGCAGAGGAAAGAATAGTGCTGTGGAGAAGCGCTCCCTGCCTGTGCCGTCTTCTGGCAATTCAAGACCTGCTGAACCAAAGCAGAGCTACGTCAGCACATGGAAAAGTCATACTGCAAAACTGGAAATCCCTCTTATGCCTGGAAAAGGGGAGATCTGCATGTTAGGATCATAGGAAAGTTGGGCTGGAAGGGTCCTCACAAGGTCACATCTAGTCCAGGCCTCAGCTCAAGGCATGATCAGGCCTAACTAAACCATCCCAGCCCAGTGTCCATCCAACCTACTCTTGAAGGTTGCCAGGGATGGAGACTTCACAGGATCCCTAGGTGCCTGCTCAATGCTTGACTACCCCCAGAGTCAAGAAGCTGTTTCTCATCTCCAGCCTAAATTGCCCCTTTGTGCGCAGGTCTACCCAGGATCTTCCAGACCTTTGTTTCTTTACAGCCTTTTAAGCTAAAAGAGAATTCTTATTTTTTAATTCAGGGTGTGACCTGTTCTGATGTGCATCCAAGCCTGCCGTTGAAATGAATGTATAATGGAGCCTCAGATCACACAACCTGAACAGTTGCAAGTGTTTGGTGTTAAAGATAAATACATGTTTGGGGCCTGCTTTCTTTGAAGTTTGGGGCCTAAAAATTAACAGTGTCTTATCTTTTGATAGCACAAGGGGTATTTCCATCTCCACTGAAGTATTTTGGCAGAGGGAGACAGATGGATGTTACTGAAATCTCAGATATTAACATGTTACACAAATTCATAAAGGAAGTTTTCCTTGAGAGAGCCTCTTCTGTTTAAAGAGTCACTGGAGTTATTCCCCATTTAAGGCACAGGTTTGAACAGAGTGGTGGCTGCTGCTTGAAACAGGAGTGGGAGGGGAAAATACTGGTGCACCCTACTCTGAATTTCTGAATGGCTGTCAGCTAAAATTTCTGCGTAACTATTACATTAAAGAACTTGCTGCCAAAAAAAAATCCAGGAGTATCCTATTATTGAAAGAGGAAGTATTTCCTGGAATAAATCAAGGTAGCATAAAAAGCACAGTAACACAGAAACCATTCTTTAGCCTCCCTACCCATCCAGATCATAATTTTAACTTGGGAATTCCTACTGCGTCTCATTTACAGCGCAGATCTTTCACAGCACCCTGATCACAACATTTTTTTGCTAATTTGAAAAATAGCATTCCCCCCGCCCTTATAATTGAGTTTTTAATGGACAGAAGATGCCATTTAACTAGGAACCAAATTCTGGCTCTATGCACAGTGTCCAAGTAAAGATTATATAGGTTAGGAAGACAAGTCTAACAGGATGGAGAAAAAAAGCAGTAGATTCATTATAGGTTCCCTTGTTGTCAGAAATGCCTGGGGCTGCACTGCTCTAGCTTCATGGGGTTTGCTTTATGGGAGACAATGCAAAGAAAGGGAATAAAATGAGGAAGTTTTGACATCAGTGGGATGTAAACATGGACCTGATGGATCCAAACCTGTGTTTAAAAGGTAAGAACATTTTTAACTCCTTTGCTGGCTTCAAAGTCAGAAATCCAGACAGTAATTACCAGTATTTAGACTGACAGTGGGCATGTCTACACAAGCATTAATGCACTGTAGTTACTGTGCATTAAGTTTAGTACCTGTAATAACAGGTACTAACTCAATGTGCAGTAACCAGCTCTGCTGCACACCTTTTCAGTGACACTAATGCACAGTAGATTAATTCTGTTGCGCATTAGCACAAAAGCCCGACTTTTGCTGTGACACGCTAATGCGCAGTAGAATTAGTCTACTGCACATTTAGCGTCTCACATGGATGCGCCCAGTAGGACCTAAACATGGACCTGATAAATAAGATACAAACTAGGCCTGTGCAAAGCTTCGGTCCCAATTCGATTCAGTGGAGATTAGGCCCGAATCGGCCAAATCTCCGAATCCAAATTGAATCAGAGGATGCTTTAATCTCTCCAAATCAGACTGGAACCCTCTGAATTGATTCGGAGATATTTGGAAATTTGGACATAGAGACAACTTTAAATGTTTTTTCTACATACCTCAGGTAGCAGGGGCTCGTGAGTGCTGCGATGCTGGGGCGCACAGAAATGTGGGGGTCTCTCCAGCGCACTTGACAGCAGACCCGGAAGTGGACCAGAAGCACTCCCA